>NW_017306426.1:611287-633895 GCF_000935625.1 Nanorana parkeri
GAACCTGATGGAAAACTTCAGGTCCCCCTCTGCTGATTGACTGCAGCAGTGGGCGGGTGCAATAGCTAGTTTGCTATTGGCTATTGCAAAGCGAAATAGCCAATAGGAATCTAGCTATGCATTCCTATGCTGTTTCTTTTTTTCTGACTGACGGCGGTCGGCGGCTCCGATGTCAGTAAAAAAAAAACCAGATCGCAGGGAAAGGTTTGCTCTGCTCGATCGAGCAGAGTAAACCTTTCCAGACCTATATCGGTGCATTCCTAGTCTAAATACAAGAGCCATGTGTATTCATACTGAAATCTTAGTGTGTGCTGTGTATTTCTTCCAGATCTGTGCAGTAATCCAGCATGAAACTTCTGTGATGATGCTCCCAGTAATGAAGACCAGTCACTTCAGCTCTCTCTCCTTGTACAGGGTGACTGGTCTGGTATTCACCCCCTCCTATAGATTTCAGAATACTTATGCAGAAGAGGAGAAAGGAAAGTTTCAGTCCCGTCCTTGTTTCACTCGGTGAGCCAGTAAATATTGTCACCTTAGGACTGGATGGTTGGTACTGGCAGAAAAATTGCAAATTAGTCATCATATCTAAGGACTAGCAAGCTGCAACATATAACATTTTAGTTTTTTGTTAAAGATGCACTTTAATCTCCCCCAAAACGAGTTACCAAATATATAAATCAACACATAAATGGCTCTGTGACTGAAACAAGAATGGTCTAAACTGCCTCATTCAAACGTACATCAGAAAAGAGAGGGCTCTCTACACTAATGCTCAGGGTTCATACAGACAGTTCTTTTTTCAGATACTTCTTAAACTAAGACCAGTGACCTTACAGGGTAACTATCGAGTTACACAAATTGTTTTTTCTCCTCTAACCTCGTGGGCTGAGCCAGGTAAAAAACAATTCATTCCCCCATTTATGCTAAACAGCATGGATGGTGGAATCCAATCCCACTCCACCCCATACTAGGATACTTATTCTGACAGAAGTGGGTGTACTGCTGTCAGAATACCTGAAAAGTGACTGCAGCTAATTGGCAACTGTTCGGCTGTTCATTTTCAGACTGGCTCTTGAACGGGGAGATCCCAAGGGGGCCACACAGTAGTTGAATTTTAAAGTCAGTATATGGCAGCGTTATTTTCGCCGACTAATAATTTTCGTCATAGTTTTTCTCAACAACACTTTTTTAGTGACTAAAACCAAATAAAAACTAAGTTATGATGACAAACTATTTAAAAAAAAAAAATATTGTCTAACTAAAACTAGACTAAAATGCTAGGGAGAGACGATTTAGGAAAAGATCCAATCAGAACTAATCTCTTCAGACTTCCAGTTCCAGTTTCATCCCGAGTGGACGGGTAATACGTAATATGTGCAATGTCATGACAGCCAATATAGTTTTTCATTCTAATATTTTAAGAGTTGCACTTCTGCTAAAAGAATGAAGAATGTCATATGTAAGTTGTTATAATCAATGCATATCTAATTACTGGTCCTTTGTTGAAAATACTCAATATTATTGTTTCTATATAAGACTTGGTTTAATCTAAATTTAAGATAAATAAAGACATGTTATATATCACAACAGTTCAATCTGTGTCTGTATTGCATGTTCAAACCTTAATACCATAAATGGTTAACAGATGTTTACTCCAGGAGTATATAATGAGATGGGACATTCTAGAGAAATTCTTAAATTACTCTTTAACTAAACCCACTAGATTTTAGTAGACTAAATCTACGGTAGATTTAGACGACTAAAACTAGACTAAAACAATTCATATGACTAAAATATGACTAAAACTAAAAATTGCATTTTAGTCAAAAGACTATAACGAAATCAAAATTTGCTGTCAAAACTACCACTGGTATATGGCCAGCTTAACCCCTTCGTGACGGGAGACGTACACTGTACGTCCAGCCACAAAAGGACCAAATTACTCGTCACGATCACTGTACGTGACGAGTTATTTGCTGCTTTAGAGGGCTGTTAACCGCTGAGAATCAGCATTTAACATTCATTAATGGATGCCCTTACTACAGAGGCATTCATTAATGAAAGGGTTAACCTTTTTCAGACACCCGATACCTTAATATCGGGTGTCTGAGAGTCACAGCAGAGCGGACACACATGCCGGCTTTTGCCGGCATTCTGACAGCTCGTATAGATCGAGAGATATCTCTCTCAAGCTATATTGTTTTTTTTTTTTCTTTCATGAATAGATACATAATGTGTCTATTCCTATAATGTATCTATTCCTGAAAGAAGAATGTTTGTTTGCTGATCGTTGTTGCAACAATCAGAAAACCTTTAGTGACAGCTGAATCCTGAAGTGCTGCAGGATCAGTGTCACTAACTTATTATTGGCTGTTCTGAAGTTTGAAACAGCCTAATAATAACCAAAAATGTATTAATTTATCAAGCAGTAATAGTGAGATTCATCCACAATGACTGCTTGATATAATTAAATAAATAAAACATTTTAAAGTTTTTAAAAAATAGTGAAAAGTGTAAAAAAAGAGAAATAGTGAAAAGTGTAAAGAAAAGAAAAGTGTAAAAAAAATAAAAATAAAAGGACAAATAAATGAATGTATTTATTGCATTTTTTTAAGCTGTGCTGGTTTTGTAAAAAAAATACTACAAATCAAAACTGGGAAAAAAGTGTTTTTTTTTTATGTTTTTTTCCTCTTTTTTTATATTTTATTTGTCCTAAGTGAGGCGTTAGACACACGTATGTGATATAAATATGTAGCCCTATCTGTCCTCTAAAAAACAATATATAATATGTGTGGGTTCACTTTGTAAGAAAGTATATTACTGACGTGGAAGAATCACACAGCAAAAATGTCAGGCTCAGTCATGAAGGGGTTTTTGCCTATATCTACCTCTAGCAAGCAGTAAATATATGCAAAAAGTGTAAAAAAAAAAGAAAAAAAACACACACAAAAACGCTTTAACAGTGTTTTACATTTCCCTTTGTCTTCCCCGCGCGCTCCCGTCCGAAAATGTGAAAATTCCGCTTGGGGCGGGCGCATGCGCAGTTCACATTTTCGGCCGGGAGGCAAAGAGAGACACAAGGTAAGTCTATGGACGGGTGTATCCGCCTGCAGACACCGTGGGACAGGAAGTGCTGGCAAGCACAGAGGAGTCAGCGCTGGATCGGAGACCCGCCGCAGCGCTGGAGGGACCGATGAGAGCTGCCAACCTCACACAGTTGTGCAGTGTATCATATCAGGTAAGGAAGTTGTGCACTGTATGTCTGCCATGTCACATTGCCACAGTACGTGTGAAGGAAGGAGCTCTCTTTCCATTTATAGCTCAGCTCTGCGGTCACAAACAAGCAACAGGAAGCAGCCAGGAAAAGAACCTCTAGCTGGTGATACGCTAATGATTGATGGAATGTTTTTCCTCACCCGCTGCAGCTATTCACACCCAGATAGAGGAAGCTAAAGTACAAACACAACACTTTCAGGGCTCATTTACACCAGAAAGTGTGTGTTAAAGGGTATTTATTGTCCAAATGAACAATAAATATGTCTTTCCATATTACATTTCCATAAGTTCTATACCACTCTAAATAACCACATCGATCTACAAGTTTGTAAACTTAATTAGTGAAGATGCCCATAGGATGTACTTTCTCAAGGCACAATTTCACTCAGCTCTGTGAATATGCACTTCCTTGTTTCACAACACTCACAAAGCTTGCCTTCTGAACAATGTAACATTGTCATTGGTTGCTGGAAGCAAAGCATGATGGGCTATGTAGTCTTGAGAAATCGAGATTGTATCACATTAAGCAGCAGGGAAAGAGATGCAAAGCACACTGGGAATCCAGGAAGATGATGAAAGGTATAGACAGACAGTGAATGCTGCCATGCATGCAATGCATTGTTAAAACTCATCGTGCTGTTTCTTCTTTTTTTTTTTACAGCTGTATGTAATTGTTACGTGCTGCAGCACATTGCAATGTGTTACAATGCATCAGAATATGCTGCACAAAAATACATGTCTTACCTCATTTCAGCGCATTACTTTTCAGACTATAACATTGTTTGAAGGATTCAAACAATAATGCTCAGAGCTGTCACGATCCTACGAGCAGCAGAGGTTTAGGATCACAGCTGCGGATCTACGGTTGAATAGGCTTTGAGGGATTGGATCAGGCGGACGGTTCCCTAATACACCCAGTGCGATGGGGAACCGTTCCACATCATGTATCCCGGCCTAGAGGGAGGAGTAACCTAGTATCAGAGCGGCAACAACAGGTACCTTTGTAATTATCCGGCTACTAGATAGGCAATTTCGGGCAGTGATGGGACTGTAGTTCCCTACGGCATATACCACAGTATGAAGCACACAGAATCTTAACTCCGACAGAACTCCCAGCACCACAGGAAATGTAGGTACTCAATAGTTCTAATTACTTCTGCAGCAAGTTCAGTCAGCAATTTGGAATTAGGTGCACACTGGAGGCAATAGTATCCACAACCGCATATGATCCAATCCTAATAGGCAGATTTAGGCACGTTGGCAATAAGTGATACAGCACTTCCTTCAAGCTTAGCAATCAACTATAGGAAGTGAAATAGCAACTAATAGGTAGAGGCCGAGCCCCTAGTACTTGCGGTTGGGGAGACAGGTGGTTAAGTGCTGAGTAGTCCGTTCGGTACTGCAAAGAGCAGAGAGGCTGCTGGAGCAGAAGTGCTGGGTCCCTGAAGACAGTCACGGAGCTGGCTGGAGCAACGGCAGACGGCTTGGTTCGGTGGAGTGCGGGGGGACTACGCTCGACGTTCCACATTGACAGAACGCCGAGTGAGTGTTTTCCGCTGTGGCTATGAGGGGAATCAGCGGTCAGGGGGCGGAGCCCAGCGTGACGTCACGGCAGAGACGGCGCGCCGCTGGAGAGGACGGACACGCCGGGTGAGTCTCTGACAAGAGCAGAAGCTAAAGTAACAGTGTATGCCATAGAGCTTTGAATCTAATTTACCTTGCCTGTGAAGAAGCGCTGTACCCCTTAAAATATCGATATCGGGCAAGTAGGTAAAGAAGTCCACATGCTGCGGCTGTGCCTGAAAACAGAACCAAACATAAGGCGGTAATAAATTAGTTAACATAGGATCATTAAACAAATAAATGCAAAAGAGGTCATCTTAAAAGAGGGATGTTGCTGGGTCTACTAATAGCTGTGTCCCTACAGGCTCCCAGGATTGAATTCTAGTCCTGATTGCATCACAATAAAATAGTACAAGTTTTAGGCTAAATTGTTAGCCATATTTATGGGAGGAGCCCCACACATTTAAGCCCCCCCCCCCCCCGTATTTGTCTGTTCGTCTGCCTTCGGCTCGGCGGTTCCCTCAGCTGTGTTCGACCGGTGTTCGGCTGCTCGTTCCTTGTCGTGAGCTGGAAATTTGAAGATCTCAATCTTGGTTCGGCTTGTGAGTATGTGGAGTGTCTTCTCTGTCAGATACGCTTGTCATCTACGCTGTTTACCTATTTGTGTATACCCTGCCTGGTGTCTTGCCCTGCGCTTACGTTGTTATTCTTGCCCATGCCTTCTCTATGTGGCTGTGTTTGTTGTCAATAATTGAAGGGGAAAAAAAAGGGGGGGACAAAGGGATATCTGTTTCTGAATGTGGTGTCTAATAATAGTATGTGATTTTGTGAAAGGGTGCATGTAAAAAAGGAAAAAACATTTTAAAAATAAATAAATTAAAATTAAAAAGGAGTTAATAAAGGGGTTTAAGGGAGGGTTGAATGCAAAAAAATTAAATAAATAAGTATAGGGGAAATGTAAAATATGTCGGGGGAGGGGTTGTGGGTGAGTTTTGTCTAGGAAATGCATGTGGGCAGGGGGCCTTCATCTGGGTCACTCGGATTGGAGTTTGTCTTGTTTAAGAAGCGCTTCAGTTCCCCTTGGGAATTTTCTGCTTCTCCCTTCTAGTCAGGTGTGTGAAACTTCGTTAGGGGTGCTAACGTCTGTTTCGTACGTTGTTTCACTGTCATTGTCTGTGAGACCTCTGTTGTGGTGGTGGTTGTTTTCCTTTTTTCCGGTTTACTACATCTGATTACATTGTCAATTGCCAGTTCAGCCTGTTCAGAAGGTCGCAAGCTTCCGACATCGAGGAGTTTGTCTCCATTCCACCGTCTCCAGCCAGGGGGTCAGAGTGGTTGTATTGGGACATAGGTTTGGCGGCTTCACCTCTTATGACTACCCACTACATGGTGCCCCAGTGCGGATACGCCTGCTGCCCCTGGCAACTCTAGGTCTGCAATGGGCACTGCGGTCTGCGGCATATTTGCACCCTTTGTTTCAGGGTCCATCCAAGTCGGCCTGTACTCTGCGGCAGGCTGACTCTGCATGGCCACGCTGTATTGACATGGGGTTCCTGGTCCATTTTGTAGCAGAGCACCCCTCCCCTGCTTTTGGTAAGTTCCTGGTTCAAGGGTTCAGGTATGGGTTTTACACAGGATTTGTTACTCGGGTCCAAGAGAAGCCTGTGGCTGTTTGATCAATTTGCCCAGGCCTGAAATGGATTCTCACCAATTATGTGGGTTGCCAGACGGTTATTCACTATCTGGATGACTTTCTTTTGGTTCTGAGTCCTACTAGGCCCCCTGCTGATCTGCTGTCACTATTCACCATTTTTAACAAACTCAATGTACTTGTGGCGGTCAACAAGATGGAAGGCCTGGACACGGCTGTCATCCTCCTGGGCACCCATGTAGACTCCCTTTGCACGCAAGCTAGTCTGCCTCAGGACAAGTTAGATAGGATTAGGCTTGCCAGCCAAGCTATGGTTCGGTCCCACACTGCTACTTGGAAGGGACTGTAATCATTGCTGGGCATGCTCAATTTTGCAATGTGTATAATCCCGCAGGGTAGGTCATTCATATCCAGATTGCTTGCGCTGCTGTCTTCTGCGTCTGATGCAGAGTCCCTGGTTCATCTGGACCCCTGCGCGCAGGCTGATTTGCCGATGTGAGAGTAGTGCCTTGGTAAGTGCAATGGTATATCGATGTTCATCCTGCAGGTTTCTGATAGTTCGCCCTGTGTTGACACTGATGCCAGAGCCTCTAAGGGCTATGCGGCTATTTTTGGCCCCCATTGGTTAGCGGCTCCCTGGTATGAAGAGGTTCTTCAGGTTCCGGAGTTTTCGCAGACTTCCTCTCTTTTGAGATTTACCCAATTGTGGCTGCAGCAACAGTTTGGGGACCTCGGTGGTCAGGTCAGACAGTGGTCTTCCTCACAGATAACCAAGCCACAGCAGATATCATCACTAAAGGGAGGTCCAAGTAATTGGTTGTTTTGTGGTTCCTGAGGATGTTGGTATGTTTATCCCTGCAGCACAGCTTTAATATTGCCTGTTCATTCATTCCTGGGAGTTCTAATACTGCAGCCGATGCCCTGTCTCGATTTAACTTTACCCTTTGCTTCCAACAGCATTCCAGGGCGGACAATTCCGCACCACCTGCGCTACCACTGTCCCTGCTGACGATGGACTGAACGCTCATTGGTCTGCTGCCTGCCACATAATTGATAACTCATTGTCCGAGAACATTAAAAGGGCTTACGCATTCGGCCTGGCATAAGTTTCTTGATTTCCAGAGAGCGTTCCCTAGGCGGGATACAGGTGATAATAAGTATATCATGTCTTTGTGGCTTACTGTTACACCAACCTGGGCCTGTCACATAGCACAATTAAGTTATACCTGGATGGCATTCAACACCATATGTCCCTTCTTGGTCCGGATAGGCCATAAGTCTTCTTAGCCCACCTTATCAAGGCTATACTCAAAGCGGTTCTGAAGTTCCGGCCAACGTCTAGTGTTCCTCGCCTTTTCGTCTTCGTAAGCATGTTTAGGGACCTTGACCAAATGCTTCCTAGGTCACCCTTTGGTAAACTCCCCAGCCGACCTCGGGCCTTTTCGGCCCATCACTACTCGTTAACACAGTGCCTGACTTAGTGCTGCAGCCTCCCTCCAGGGTGAAAGATGATACAAAGAGGGATTACTGTTGTTCCAGATCTGTCAACTCCATCAATCAATTGCAGTCTGACAGGTTCTCTTTATTTAAACCTGGATTCACTATTGAGTTATTTGACCACACTAAGTGTACTTGGCTTGCAGTCTAATACATTTACATGGACGCTAAACTAAAATATCTTTACAATTCACAGCAGGAAAGGCATAAGTACGTTATACTATGTATCAAAGTCACTGCTAAACACTTTGGCAGTAAATTTGAATAATGATTCCTGGGAATACATTTTCCATTGTCTTTAATGAGTTTAATCTGCAATGAGATATCCTGAGGGTGCTTCCTGACTTGGGAAAAATCTGAGCTATTAAGAAATCTTAACCCTTGGACTGACATGAAGTTCTGCAACTAAGGATATTCTGATACCTGAAAATGTTTTTCATATCAGGGTGCCCATAGACAGGCACATACAGTGCCTGTCCACAACTTTATCCCGGAGATTTTTTGACAGTGCCTTGCCACCCACAGGTAATTTTTTGCTTCAGGGCCCGTTCACACATGTTTCAGTGCGTTCTGGCCCGATTCTAGTTCATTCAAGTGAATGGCGCCATAGCCACGCCCACCGGCCGCAATGCGATCGCCCGCACGGTATCGCAAGGCACATTGTGCCTGCGGTCCGGTGCGATCAAAATGCTGCAAGCACTATTTTGATCACACCGAAACGCAGGCACAATGTGCCTTGTGATCCCGTGCGGGAGATCGCATTGCGGCCGGAGGGCGTGGCTACGGTGCCATTCACTTGAATGGCCCGCCACGCCCCATGCTGCCCCACTTAAAAGTGAGCCGGCCACAATGTGAGGCCACACCAGGGATTGAAATGCTCCAGGAAAGCTCTTTTCATGCTGAGCTAATCAAAATGACCACAGCTAATCACAGGTGAAAGTCAAATGGCTATGTGTGCCATGGAGAAGGTGATTAGCTACACCTGATAGAGTTTACAAGTCATTTTTAGGAGGGGGTGATCCTTTTTCCAACTCTTGTCTTTGATTAATTAATTTTTTTCTGACATGTTGATGTTATATCTTTCACTTGGATGTTATAGGTTGCAATAAATACAACTGGATAAAACAAAAACTGTGTCTGTCTTCATTTCAGGCTGCAAAGCAACAAAATGTGATTATTTTAAAAGGAGGGTGTTTCTTTTCTATACCTGCTGTATCTTATCGATAACAGTCAACAACTTTAAAGATGACCTTGTTATGTGAAAGCATTATGTAAAAGTTAGCAGTTTTCATTGGGGAAAGGGCAAAAAATGAACTCAAAAATATTATGATTATAAATTGATTTATACATTGCCATTATCTATCATGGCACTTTCGATATTAATAAAAATAAGCCAGAATATTAAGACAGAGCGAGAGAAGAAATATTTATCTATTTGTATTGGCAACATTTCCCCTCCAAACTAAAATGTAAGGCAAATACAGCTAGCAGTACATATAGAACAGTTTATAAATGACCAATCACAAAATCCCTGGTCGATTTGATTGTTCAAAGCTAAATTGTGAACATAAACAGGTAAACAATTTTCAATTGATTTTGCTAAGATATGTGCATCAATGACCCCTTAATGGTCAGCTGAGTTGAATGAACCCTCCTTGCCTTTTAACTGGTGCACTGGCCTATTGCTGCCACAAATCACTCACCGACCCACCAGCTGCAACTAAATGACCAACATCCAGTCTGTAAATTTGAATAAGCAAGCTTGTCTGAAGATTCTCCCCTTTTCTAGCCATCCTTCCTATCTTCCAGAACATAAGCCCATATCCCTTGCCCTGGAACTGTGCTTGAGAGGCAAAGGCTCCTAACATTGGACCTTCTCTCCAGGCACGGGCCCTTCCAGAACGTCCCCCCAAATATTTATCTCCTTCCACCGCTCACATAACCTCCAATGAACCTCCTTGTGATTGGCCAGAGTGAAAAAAACAAACATTCATAACACTGTATTTTCTTGCTCTATCTATGGGGGAACACTCCACAGAAGCAGACAGAAGGAAGCAATATTCTGAAATTAGGGAAAACCCAACAAATGAAGAAAACAAAAAACAAGGAGAGTTCAGGCTGCCTATATCCTAGCTGCCCACTAATCTAGATCAGTGACACTACACTTTTCCATGGCAAAATGCATTTGCATTAAAAGCAAATCGATTTTTAAAAAATATGCTCAAATGTGCTCTCTTTTGAGATAATAAAGTAGGGATATGGTCTTAAAGATGGAAACAAACCTTTCAACTAAGTATCTATCTCAGAGTCGATGAAATGTACGTTTTTGGCTCGATTGTTTGAATTTGATCAAGTTCTCAAAGAATCAATTAGACGTGGTCGACCACTGCAGTCACCATAAATTATTCAATCTTCAAAAATCAGTATTTAATCAGCCAATTAGTCATTCCGTGCCACCCACATACTTGTTCTATATTGGTGACCCACTAAGTAGAGAAGCAAGGATAAAAATTACACTTGTACATTATATACCTATATACAGTTTATATTAAAATATCATGTAAAGTCAATTCCAGTCACCTTGATGGAAGAAGAGCCCAGACAGCCATAATACTGCAAGGAATACAGGAAAATATTCAGTACAGTTGACTCTGGAACGACAACATAGTTTACAGTCACTCAAAAAAAAATTACCTAAAATACATAAGAGATAGATAGATAGATAGATAATACAAAGATAGAGAGATAGATAGATAGATAGATAGATAGATAGATAGATAGATAGATAGATAGATAGATAGATAGATAGATAGAATTTCCTTACTGAGCTCTGAATACTCTTTCAAACTCAGGAGGCCCGGCAGTGGTTGGAGGGGATACACTGTACTTCCGCCTGGCTGCAATTACTTGCAGGGAAAAGTATGCTACAAAGAAAGAAGAAATAATGTTTTTATATGTATAAGTAGCCTGAATATGTTTTAGGCAGAGCTGCTCTTTAAGGGCTCATACTATCCAAAACAGATATTATTTGTATGGGTGGGGATACAAAAACAGAATTTCCTGCTGTCTTTTTACAGTATACAGTATATTTCCCACACAGTGTGTGTTCACCGTAGTTCCTGGATCTGGACTCCTCACCGTCCCCCCCAACCCCCCCCCCCCAAAACCCCCCAACACCCCCTCCAAATTCTCGCTCCGTCTCTTGCATTCTATTCTGTATAATACATGAACAATACAACAGGCTCAATGAAAGCCTCAAGGTAGCAGATGTACAGATCTGGAAATTGAGGTGGTCATCCCTTTTTTGTACCCTTTCTTGAGGGATAAAAGAAGTTGGTGGAAGCCACTGACATTTACGCCTAACTGAAACAACTGTATGGGTGACTTGATACTACACAGATGTTTAGAAATGTTGGAAAATTATCAGGCAAAATTACTTTCGGAAGCTGTCCTGTATATATGCTACAGATGTTTTTACACATATGCTTAATATATTAAGTCAGTTGAATTTTTCCGGTGAAAGGCAGTATTCCTGTTCTCACAGAGCTGAGACCTTGGTTTTAAAAAACACTGATCCGACTTTAGTAAGTCCACTGAAGTGTATACAGTACATATGTGATTGCACTAATGGACATAATCATGTTCTTATGCAAACGCTTATTCACGCCACTGTAATGATTGGCTGCTGGTGCTTTAGCAGGTTCATGACCACAGTACAAAAACGCTCTTTAGACTGGTGCACTATGCTGAGGGTATGTTAATCTACGTTCCATTGTCTAACTAAAGCCCCCCAGTAATAGACCTGCTCTGACAAGACCCTTCCCTTTCTCTGTAATACAAGTCTGTGTAATGACACTTGTGGTGAGGGGTGTGGCTGTCACTCAACTATGCCAGCTTAGAGCACAGCAGTAGGAGGGCAGAATGTAAGCAGAAAGAGTTCAAAAGTGCATTAGTGTATCCTCACTAAACATATATAAATGTTTGTTTGTTTGTTTGTTTTTCTAGGACCACTTATTTTCCATACCTTGCTCCAGAACTCCAAGCAAAGTGACAGCTCCTAACAGCACAATGTTAGGTAACATGATGACCAAACAGATCTGCACTCTTGATTCTTTTCTTTATTGAAAACAATGTCAGATATTGGTGAAAGGCAGCTGCCAATGTAGATACTGTAATGATAAATATGTCAAAATAATCTGTATTCCCTGCTAATAGTTATTTATTTTGTTTAATATAACCATGTCATAACATAGAACTTAAAAAAACATAATAATGTAAATAATAATTTGCATAAACAATATTAAAAATATCCAATAGGAACAATATCAATAATATCCAATATAAACAAGAATTCGGACGGTACCACGACAATTAAAGGGCTACTTTTTGGATACGTTTGCTTATGCAGCTAATATAACAGTCTAACTATCCATATACACAAATACTACCCTATGCTATGAAATATGGCTGAAGCAAGAACACTATACAATTGTCCAAGTATATTAGGTGCATCATTCTTCACTATGGACGGATATTTGCATATTTGCCAGTAACTCCTTTTATATTGAAGTCTGGACCTCATTTTATGCATTAGGTTGATATATTGGACTATTAGGCAAACTTTACATGTGCATTCCAGAGCCATGTGGAAGGACATCTGGATGCTATGTATATTAGTTTGAGGGGAGAAAAGCGACAAATGGAGTACCTTTAAGTGTTAACCCAGGACTATCCCCACCAGATTTATTGACACTGCATGTATAAGCTGTATTGTCATATTCAGTGGGAAACCTGTATCTGCATATTGCATACATGTGATTATAGCCACTCAGATTCATTGTGTTACTTGCTCATTCTTCTACTATACTATACAGCAGCGGTGCCCATTAGGTCAATTGCGATCTACCGGTTGATCGCAAAGCGATCACTGGTAGATCGCAATGTCCTGTCCTCCTGCCGCAGGGCTTCTCCTCGGATCCCTGCTGCTCTCAACCATCTGTATGCAGCGGGGATCCAAGGAGAAGTGAAGGAAGCACTGCAGCCGGTGGCGGGGAAGAAAAACCTGTTATATACCCGTATATTCAAGGTAGGCAGCTGACCTCATTTTTTGGGGACATTACATTGCTGAACTTAGACGTATTATCCAATGGAAGGCTCTGACATATGTGCTTAGCTAAATCCAGGTGGTGACTATTTATTTTGGACAGGCAGTGAGGCGATAAGCTCATTACTGTGTTGATTCGCCTTTCACTGTCCAGTCACAGACTGGGGCGGGTCTAGTATAACCTGAGCTTAGGGAAAGTGGCTTGAATTATGCTGGTCATCACACTGAGGACATTTAGTGGCAGAGTTCTGCTTTAAATTAGTCAACTGAGAGGTTAAAGCGCTTAGGGCCTTTAGGTCAGTGCTACCGAATGTTGCTCTAATGCAGAGTATTCTTTGCCTAAAGTCTTTTCAGAAACCAACACTTCCAATATTCTGGTCCCCCACTGTGTTCAGTGGTTGCTCCTGCCTACTCCCTCATCACAGCAGGACACATTAGGGGCCAGCAGGAGAAACCACTGACTGCAGCAGGGAACAAGAAAGTCAAAAGTGTGGGTTTCTGACAATTTCTCTGCAATAAGAGCACCTTTGATTGCTTCTTTCATTTTAGTGACATGGCCAATTTAAGGTAAACACTGCAATGATATTTTAAAATAAGTGGTTACTGAAAATACACCAATACTTTTCCTCCAGTGATGAACTAGATGAATACTTGTCCTCCATGCAGCTTTCCTAGCTAAGGCAGATATAGTATCAGCATCTAGCTTGCTGCTTACTACTCCTAATTCTTGTCTAGTTTTTCATTTTGTCTGTTACAATATTTGCCTATGGGACATTCCTTTTCCTGTGTTTATTTTGAGACTTTTTTGATTCTTTTTTTTAAAAAAAGTTACAGTGGGTGAATCATGCTTTACCTCAATTGGTTGATGATTGCTGATCATTTTGTGGGTGGAGTGTTTGTTGGTCACATTTTGTGATTTCTGTTTTTAGTTTGTTGTGCCCCTGGCAAACAGGAAGAAGATATGTCCAGCTACATGCTTGGAATTTCTTGGCATTACTATAGATACTGTGTCTTTGTTATTCAGGCTCCCTGTAGAAAAGGTACAGAGGCTGTTGAACTTAACCTGTTATTTTCTTTAGTTGAAAAAGAACTACTTTTTCCCAGGTCTTTTGCCCTTCCAGAGAATTTTATTCCCATTGTTGAAAATTATTTACTGCAAGTTTAATATCTTCCATTTCTCACTGGGGGCTTACATTTGAGGAAAAGGAACTGTTTTCAGTTTGGGTAAATGTTTTGTAAAACTATAATGCTAAGTAATTTTTGCAGGACCCTTTTGTTTCTGATGGGTTTTTTTTTCAGATCTTTATATATACTGTATGTGTCAGGATGCAGTTGTTTTGTATCATATTACAATGGTTAGTGGTATGCAAAGTGTTAGTCCATTAGTGGAATCACACAATTTTAATTGTCAGTGAAGAAATGTCGTGTTAGTCCATTAGTGGAATCACACAATTTTCATTGTCAGTGAAGAAATGTCACTTACTATATTTTAGCTAAGCTGGACTGGGCTCCCTTTCCTAAGAGTTAAAAAGGTTCCCCTACTAGGGGTCGACCAATACGTTTTTTTCAGAACCGATACCAATTATGTACCACTTTTCAGGCTGATAATGAAATTTTGCACCAGCAGCTGACAGGGAGCCTGGGAAACAGGGTGGGGGTGTCGGGTGGGGAGGGGCAGGTAGTTTACAGGCCCATAGAAGCGATCTGGCAGCGGCCGAGCTGCCAGAATCACTTCTATTGTAAAGCTGGCAGCCACCTTTAAAACGGTAAACAGAATTGGCTTTAGCCCCTGGTAGTCTGTTTACAGGGCCGTGCAGGTGCATCCGTGGTCCAGAAGGAGTTACATAGTTAGTCAGTTTAAAAAAAGACACATGTCCATCAAGTTCAACCTATAGAGATATGAAAAAAAAAAAAGAAGAAAAGCCTAAACAGAACGCTGTGCCCCCAATTACCCCCTGTTGATCCATAGGAAGGCAAAAAAAAAAAACCTATAAAAGTATGGTTCAATTTGCTCCAACAGGAGGAAAAAAATTCCTTCCTGATCCCATAAGGCAATCGGATATTCCCTGGATCAACAATCTCTGATGCTTAATATACCTATAAGAACTCAATATCCAGTAATATTCTGTGCATTTAGCTAAATATGTTCCAGGAAAGTATAATTTCTTTATTGGAACTCTGTCAAGATTACCAAGGCAGGGATTCAGGATATTGGCACCAGAAGCACGAGGTCGTAGATCCTCCATTTAAAGGACCTAATATGTTAAATATTTTGGAAAATTTAGTACATTTATTCCCTGCTATGTGGTCTGCTTATTCATCCATGTGGAAAAAAAATAGTTATCTGTAAGAGAGAGTATTACAGTATTTTATGAGGAATTACAATCTTAATTTATCTTTGAATGTGGGAGAAAGATATACTCTCATACATACAGTATATTTACAAAGAATTAGCTGGAGTTCCCATGATTTTCACACCTGCACTATATTATGCTGATTTATACTATACTGCCATTGATGATGAGTTGACATTGAGATTAGTGGACCTTCAGAGTGACACAGATAAAAGATTAGTTCTACAGTAAATGTCTGGTTTAGTTAAACAAAAAAATGTGGTTATCATCAAATATTGTTAAGCTATTAAAAAAGGTAAAATGTATTGTTTAATAAAACCTGTCAGCATGCATTGGTTAACTTTACAATTAATTTGCACCCATAAATCGTTTTTAAAGGTCAATTTTTTTATTTGGAACATTGTTTCACATTATAGACTGCCAAATGCACAAAAATGAAAATAAAAACACTTTTTCTATTTTTTATGTATACCTTTTTAATACTGTAGATGCATCGAACAATTATAGTATTAAACAGATGACCACATCCATGTTCAGCCTGCACTAGCATTGGTAAGCTATAGGCTTATTTTGTAAATTAAGCCCCTAGCCTGAAAAGGGTCACTATGTCATAGCTGACATAATGATCACATGATTCGTAACTACTCTGATTGGTTCCGGATCATAATACCTGGGGACCAGAGTTGTCAGTGACAATTTGGATTGGAAGCCACCTGCTGTGCAATTAATGCATAATTGTTTATGATGTGGGGAATAATGATGTCCTATCTACAATTTCTATGGAATTTTACTCCTGAATTTGAAAGCTGACAACTTGCCGTACTACCAGCAGCTATTTCTTACTTTGCACACTGCACCTCCAGAGCCCCTTAAAGTCCTGTATAAGTCCCCCTGCTCCCACATGCTACCTAGACAACAGGCCATTCAGGAACAAGTATTAGTAATTCAGGAATCACTGCGCTAGGACTGGGTGTCTAGATAACTAATAAGACCAGCCGCAACTATGTGTAAGAGTGAATATATAGTGAAGCAAGTAAGTTGCGCTCGGTCTAAGTGAATGTGGATTCTCACCACACCTCCAGATGTCGCTGCAGCAACCGCGTCATCCCTAAATTTTACCTTTGGGGGTCACCACCGGAAACCACTATCTCGGCATGTGATGAATAAGTAATAGATTGTCAAATCAATTATAAATTATAAGAATAACAAAACAAGCACGATGTATCAATGAGTGTTTGTGTAACAAAAGTGCCGGGCTCGACAGTGTAGCCCAGAAACACTGTTGGGACAATATATCAAAGGAACTTATTTACAATCCGAGTGTGAGTGACCAATAGGTCAAAGGTTTTCTATGTGCAAACTTGATGCAGTGAGCAGGGAAAAATAATAATTTCAATATCACTAATCATAGTCAAGTAAAAAAGGTGGTAAAGACCTAGGTATTATCCACACACTTTCTCAGTGTCACAATAACCCATATAGCCAGTAAACAGTGCAAAATGTATGATAGGTATGCTCTGATCCCCTCTCAACTTGATACAAGGGGTTAAGTATCTGAAGTACTAGCAGCAATATAGCAAACAGTCAATTTCAAAGATTTTGCAGTTTATATGAAATGGGATAAGAGCGGTTACTTTCCTTCTTTCATTGATGTTTAGATGGATAGTCCATACATTTCCCAGGTGAGTATCTGCCAAAGCATATCCAACTAATCAATAATTCAGAAAGTCCGGAAAGTCCTGAGGTGCTAGTATTTCTATCCCCTCCTTTTTTCTCCATGTCAGGCAATCAGGTGTAGTTTTCTCCTTCTGCCCCGATTTTTCTGAAGACTCACCGCCCAAGACCGCGGCGTATACTTCTACCTCTACCGAACATTCATGAATGTGCAATTAATCAAGACCACGGCGTATACTTCTACCTCTACCTCGTTCGTGAATGTTCGGTAGAGGTAGAAGTATACGCCGCGGTCTTGGGCGGTGAGTCTTCAGAAAAATCGGGGCAGAAGGAGAAAACTACAACTGATTGCCTCACAAGTGCTTCATCAGCTTCTTTTGGGGTCCCCAGGTGACATTAGGGGTCCTAGAGACCCCTAATGTCTCCATAAAGAGGACCTGTCAGTGTACCTGTGCTATTATATAGGGGGATTGTTATCCCCCTATATAATAGCAATAACAATAAGTGCAAAAAAAAAGTATAAATAAAAAAAAGTAAAAAGAATAAGTCACATATAAAAAAAAGTTTTTTTTAAAAACCCAAAATGTTTAAGTCCCTCACCCCCACGTTTCCGCACATATAAACGTAAATACTCGTCCGGTGCACCAGCGCGCGAAAACAACAATTGCGCTACACACGTTACATATCGCCGCGAACGTCGCAGTGAGAGCAATCATTTTAAGGCCATCAATCACTGATAACACTAAACTGATGAACGGTAAAAGCTTTTAAAGCATTGCCTATGGCCAATTCTGGGTATTATAATTTTTTGAGGTTTCGCACACGCACGCAATTTTAAGGCTCGACATGTTTGGTGTCTTTTTACCCGACGTGACCCCATCTTTTATACTGATAACACTAAACTGATGAGCGGTAAAAGCTTTTAAAGCGTCGCCTATGGCCAATTTTGGGTGTTATCAGTTTTTGAGGTTTCGCGCACGCACGCAATTTTAAGGCTTGACATGTTTGGGGTCTTTTTACCTGACGTGACCCCGTCTTTTATATTTTACCAAAAAATTGGGTAATAATAAATGTTTTATCATTAAATATAGGGGAAACTGTTTTTTTAAATTATTTTGGTAATTTTTCCTTTATAGTAAAAAATAAAAACCGCAGTGGTGATTAAATACCTGCCAAAAAAACATTGTGGATCCACTCACCGGCAAAAAGGTAATTAAGATGGTATTTATTGTATTTTGATTATGTATGGTTAGTTGATATCAATGCGTTTTGTATATTGATTATCGTGTAGACATTTGTGAATTAATTCTTATAACCCAGTGGTTCTCAACCTATCTAGGGCCGGGACCCCTTGGTAACATTTGCCAAGTTGTGGTGACCCCCAGAGGTAAAATTTAGGGATGACGTGGATGCTGCAGCGACATCTGGAGGTGTGGCGGGAGAACTGACACTGCTGCGCTAGGAGAGAGCTGAGGAGGACTCTCACCCTGCACAGCGACCCACAGGTTGAGAACCACTGCTATAGGCAAAGACAGGACCGGGCTCTGCAGCTGGAACTAGAAGAATTGGATTCAAAGTGTGTGGCTATATAACATCCCCAGGTGACATTAGGGGTCCTAGAGACCCCTAATGTCTCCATAAAGAGGACCTGTCAGTGTACCTGTGCTATTATATAGGGGGATTGTTATCCCCCTATATAATAGCAATAACAATAAGTGCAAAAAAAAAGTATAAATAAAAAAAAGTAAAAAGAATAAGTCACATATAAAAAAAAGTTTTTTTTAAAAACCCAAAATGTTTAAGTCCCTCACCCCCACGTTTCCGCACATATAAACGTAAATACTCGTCCGGTGCACCAGCGCGCGAAAACAACAATTGCGCTACACACGTTACATATCGCCGCGAACGTCGCAGTGAGAGCAATCATTTTAAGGCCATCAATCACTGATAACACTAAACTGATGAACGGTAAAAGCTTTTAAAGCGTTGCCTATGGCCAATTCTGGGTATTATAATTTTTTGAGGTTTCGCACACGCACGCAATTTTAAGGCTCGACATGTTTGGTGTCTTTTTACCCGACGTGGCCCCATCTTTTATACTGATAACACTAAACTGATGAGCGGTAAAAGCTTTTAAAGCGTCGCCTATGGCCAATTTTGGGTGTTATCAGTTTTTGAGGTTTCGCGCACGCACGCAATTTTAAGGCTTGACATGTTTGGGGTCTTTTTACCTGACGTGACCCCGTCTTTTATATTTTACCAAAAAATTGGGTAATAATAAATGTTTTATCATTAAATATAGGGGAAACTGTTTTTTTTAATTATTTTGGTAATTTTTCCTTTATAGTAAAAAATAAAAACCGCAGTGGTGATTAAATACCTGCCAAAAAAACATTGTGGATCCACTCACCGGCAAAAAGGTAATTAAGATGGTATTTATTGTATTTTGATTATGTATGGTTAGTTGATATCAATGCGTTTTGTATATTGATTATCGTGTAGACATTTGTGAATTAATTCTTATAACCCAGTGGTTCTCAACCTATCTAGGGCCGGGACCCCTTGGTAACATTTGCCAAGTTGTGGTGACCCCCAGAGGTAAAATTTAGGGATGACGTGGATGCTGCAGCGACATCTGGAGGTGTGGCGGGAGAACTGACACTGCTGCGCTAGGAGAGAGCTGAGGAGGACTCTCACCCTGCACAGCGACCCACAGGTTGAGAACCACTGCTATAGGCAAAGACAGGACCGGGCTCTGCAGCTGGAACTAGAAGAATTGGATTCAAAGTGTGTGGCTATATAACGTATGAGGGAGGTACATACTCCGCAGTACTATCACTGATAGGGATGGGCTCGTAGCTCCACGTGCCGAGCCCGCCAGGAAGCTGACAGTGCGCAGCGTCAATCACAGGCACTGAGACATTGCCCGATCTCTGCAGCTGCGGCCCGGGAAAATGGAATGCATAGCTAGATTCCTATTGGCTATTTCACTTTGCAAAAGCCAATAGCAAACTTGCTATTGCACCCGCCCTCTGCTGCTGTCAATCACTAGAAGGGGACCTGGTGGAGAACTTCAGGTCCCCCTCTGCTGATCAGGGGCGGTTGCAATAGCAAGTTTGCTATTGGCTTTTGCAAAGTGAAATAGCCAATAGGAATCTAGCTATGCATTCCTATGGTGGGTTTTTTTTTTCTGACTAGGAGACCCCTGGCGAATCTTCATTCGACCCCCGAGGGGGTCCCGACCCACAGGTTGAGAACCACTGTTATAACCATACAAACACTATAGATCAAGCAAATACATTTCCCAGCAAAGTAAAATATTTCTTTGCATTTTTGCTCAAACAGTTACCATCATCATGTTTCCAAACAGCTGGCTCCAACTCTCTCAGATCGGCTTCACTGAACTTCCTGTGCAGTACAAGATCACAAGGGACAGTGCAGTCTGCAGCAGCTGTCCATCTACTAGCTTGGAGAAGGGAGGAGAGTCACTGGCCTTGCAATGCCTGTGTGTTTGTATATACACATGCATCTTACTAGCACACACAAAGGTGAATCCATAGGACCCTGCAAGGCAAAGGAGTCACCCTAAAACAGGATATCAGAGCCGGTGCTCAGGGTAGCAACTGATTCTGCAGAAAATTAAAACTAAAGCAGCATTCATTTTAACTGATTTAAACAGCATTTGATATAGCTTGAAAACCTTTTCACTTCAAAATCACTTTAAGTAAAAGTCAAACAGGTCACAGACGCAGTTCAGAAAAGTAGAACATGGAAAACCAAATTTCTTTATGCAGAGATGGATTTCCTATCCCCAGTTATCTTGGTCTGAAACCGAGATTGGACTATTGCTACAACTCTTCTTCCATTCTTTCCCCACTTCTAGCAAATTGAGAAACTTAAGCTGTGATTAATCAAATATTGTCTAAAACACAAGATCCATGTGTAGTCTATTCATCCAGATGTGTGCAGTAAATCAGCATGAAACTACCGCAAATTCGCCCATCACTGATCTATATACATTGCAAGGATTTTAGGAAACTTTGTTGAAGATTCTTACATTTTCTTTAATGGGATATGCAGTGTCTGTATCCCATTAGAAGAGGATAACGGTAAGGAAGAACCTCACCAAACATGAAATTGCTGTTCCATCGAATGCCTAAAATCTGACTTGTATATAAGCCCATACCAGGGACATTATGCAGGAAAAAGCGGTCAGCTTCAAGTCTGAAGCTGACAGCTTTTTCTCCATTCAGAGCGGCATGTTACAGGTTACACAGCATGGAAATCCTCCCAGCTGTGTAACCTGTCATGGACGAAGAGCTGCCTGTTAATTACAGGCTGTGCTGCATCCGGCTTTTGACAGGTAGTTAGGTTACAAAGCAGCCGGCTTCCCCATTGCTTGTGTAACCTAGCTTGGTGAGGCAAGAGCTGTCACAGCCTCTACTCTGTGTTAGAGGCGTGAGCTCTGTGGATGGTTTGGACCAATGGCAAAGCGCCATTGGTCCAAGCTGTCCAATAAAAAAAACTGAAAAAAACCATTGAGGCCATCGATCTCGATGCCTCACCAGTGGCAAGCAAGTGAGGGACAGGGAGGCTCCTCCCTGTCTCCTCCCTTCCTCCTCCCCACACACCTTGGTTTACCGAGCTGGGGGCATGACTTTGGTGGGAAGGGGTGGAGCTTCAACATAATGGGGCAGAGCTTCAACTGGATGGGATGTGGCTTTGGGTGGGCAGGGCGGAGCTTCAGCGAGCTGGGGGATGCCTCACCCAACACAGAAGGCACAGCACATCACTGGAGCATACAAGTGAGAAAATACAGTGAACAGAGCTAGAGTTAGAAAGCCCAGCACTGCATGTCTTTTGGCAGCCTGTCTCTAATTGACTAAGCCATACAGTTTCAGCTCTGCTAGGGGCCAGGAAAGAATTAGGTTCTTTTTCTGTACGTCATTCAGTGACCTTTGTAATCTGATCACCCTGATCACCAAGCTTTGGTTGGTTTCACAGCTCTAGAAAGCTACTGCTCTTGTTTAAAGCTCACAATCTGATGGCTGCAGATAGTAAATAATTTACATTCATATATAACATTCTGTATGTATGCCTGGTTAAAAAAAAAAATTGTACTGAGCATAATTGAATAACAAATAGATACATTGCTTATACTTATCAGCCATCGATCACAATGTAAGGTGCTGTTATAGCTATAAATAAGTGTTGCCTGGTTCATTTTTTCTACTGGTTAATTGAAACTTGTTCAGCTCTAAGGTCTCTCCCTCCATTGTTAACTTCAAGAAGGAAATGTTTTATAGCATTTGTGTATTCAAGCATTGCAGAATGTTTCCAGCAGAGGAAATAGCATTCTTATTTACTCATGCTATCAGGGATCCCAACCTGAAATGTCATTTCGGGGAGGTGCCCTTCTCCTTTCCGGGAGGTGCCCTCTGTCAATCTCCCCACCTCTCGGGGGGGGGGGGGGGGGGGGGCAAAACAAG
>NW_017306426.1:633912-678217 GCF_000935625.1 Nanorana parkeri
CAACAACAAGGAAGAGAGCACCCCTTCTGAAATGATGGAAGATAGCAAAGAAGCTAATGCTTCCTTTGCTATGTGCTGTTTTGTTTTGTTTTTTTTGTAATTTTTTTTAATACCTAGCTTGCTATTGGCATTTTCAATTTGCAATAGCCAATAGCAAGCTGGCTATTGCACCCACCCTCTGCTGCTGTCAGTCAGCAGAGGTGTACCTGATTGACAGCAGCAGTGGGCAGGTGCATTAGCTAGTCTGCTATTAGCAAATTCAAATAGCCAATAGAAATTTAGCTGTTAGTTCCTGTGCCTTTTTTTTTTTTTTTCTGACTGACGGTGGCCGGGGGCCCCGATGTCAGAAAAGAAAAAAAGCAGGACAGCACGGAAAGGTTTACTCCGCTAAATGGAGCAGAGTAAACCTTTCCGGGAGAAAATATTTCTCTCTCGGGTGTCTGGGAGCTGTTATCTAATAGCGGGAGAGTTCCGGAACATCCGGAAGAGTTGAGATGTCTGTGCTATAGAGCAGGCCTTCTTAAACTTTCTCCACTCGTGACCCCTTTTTGGCCGAGGAAATTTTTAAGGGACCCCAGCGTCGGACGGTGTCTCTCCCCTCTTTCCCCCCCAACGTTGGTCACAGCTATCTGCTTCCTACAAGTTTCTTAGCCAGTTTTTAGTGTTTGCACCTACAAGGTCGGAAGGTTTCCTGGGCTCGCCAGTTTTCTGTTCATTTCTATATGCATTAAAGACCTTAAAGCAGAAGTAAAGTCAATAAAAATAAATAAATTGCTTGGAGGTAAGGATTTTTGGCAGAAGAGACACACAAAGTTTCTTCTGGTCAAAAAAATCTTCCTCTCTTCCCCAGCGATTGAATGAAATATATATTTTGTGACCACTGTATGGTGCATGCCCCATGCAATGTACCCATTCCGCCCATTAAGGGCATCTCTAAGATGCTGGGTGTCGGGAAGGATGTAACTTCCGTATACGTACGCAGGAGTTACATCATCAGTGGCCACCCAATGGCCACTTTAAAGCTACAGTTTTATCTGCTTATATTTTGCCTTCCCTGGTTTCTCCCTCTTCCCCATTTAACATATCAGTGAAATGTTTACATACAACCATTCTATTTTCATTACATTCTTTATTTAAGACACACTGATGTCATCATTGTGTCTCTGTGCTTAACCCTTTTCCTGCCACCGTCATAAGGCATACGGCGGAACATAACTGTTTGCAGCTGACCACATCAGTATGTCTTACGTCGGTGGCTTTCACCCTTCTGCTATAAGCTCATGGTCGCTTTGGCGACCATGAACTTATGGCAGAAGGGTTCCCCCGGACGGTCCCCTGTACATGGATAGCTGTCATTAGCGGCTGACATGTTTTTTCACTTTGCTCTGTCGGCATCCATTTTCCATATTAAGTGTCAATTTACAAGCATTAGACAACTGATGTGCCAGAGATCAAAGCGTGCTGTAGGCAGATGGTTTATTTTCAATTTTTGTGCTCATAGTTGTACTGCTAATGGCAAGTTAAATACATTATATTATATTAAAAGGTGCACACAGAAACATGTTCATATTTACCGTTAAAGGCTAAGTACTGGGAAAGTAAAATGTACTGTTCCCAATACTTAGACTTGGCATGTGACACTTAAGCTGTCACATGCTGGCTCTATAGATTGAGAACTGAGTGATCACAAACCACTGAACGCTCAGCTCACGGTCTTCTCCATGGAGAGAGTGGTGACTGTCAGTCACTGCTCCCCACAGGGATTCCCCCCTCCCCTCCCCGTTCCCCCAGCGCTTATTAGAGGAAGAGACAGGGTAGGGAGCGGGCACAGCTGGCTCTGGCTCTATAGAGACAGAGCCAGCGGGGTGGATCCCACAATATTGTCAGTATCCTTCCCGGCTGCAGTGTGGCTCTGCGCTGTCAGCATATAGCAGACAATAGTACACATTCATTAATTCTTTCATTGGAGCCTCCACAGCATTGCAACCATGATCAGTGAATGGCAGGTACAATTCAGAGACTTCTCCAGCCCCAGGTTCATACACACAGTACATCCCTTTGGTTATGAAGCTGAAGGAAGTTTTCAATGGACTACAAGTCCGGTGACATCCGCAGCGGCAGGCGCAACTTGTAGTTTTTTTATTCACAGATCCTAAGAATGCATCTATGAATGAATGATGTGGCTGTGCGGACAGACCTGCTGGAGTCATAGCTCACACAGGGCTATGGACTTCCCTGTGACAGAGCTCATGGGCCCAGTGCAGTTATATGGGTGCGTCATGTGCTTCTCCATACTCTGATGCACCAGGTATTTCCCTTGGCTCCCGGTACTGAACGGAGCAATAGGGGTTCAAAGGAAAGGTATGTATATCCTGTTCGGGCTGGGTCAATTAAAGAAAGCCTGGAACACACAGCTTTGCTTTAACCTCCCTGGCGGTAATCCCGAGTCTGGCTCGGGCAGGGAGGCAGTACCTGAAAGATAACTGATACAATTGGACAAGGGTACGCAAACTGTGGCCATCCAGCTGTGGTGCAATTACAAATCCCCTCAGGCATTGCAAGACTCTGATAGCCCCAGACATGACTCCCAGAGGCAGAAGCATAATGGGATTTGTAGTTCCACAACAGCTGGAGGGCCACAGTTTGCCTGCCCCTGCACTAGGAGATACTTGGCACATGTTTACCACCCTAACACAGTGCAAAAGAACATTTGAGATAAACTCAGAAAACAATGATATCATAATATGAGGCATAAAAACCTTCCCCCTCCTATTATTGCCCCAATACAAAACACGATTCTTACTACTTCTTAAGGTACCCTTCAGCAAAAAGATGATCCAATCCAATCCAGCCACTAGCAATCAGATTAGGAAAACTATATGTAATTCACTACTCTTGATCTATATAGACACCTCCCTTCCCCTGTCAAAATGAATCTTTAGGGGGGATACCTAGGGGTCTATATATAACGTTTGTGTAGCTATTTGTCTATAGGAACTGCATATACATTTGTTCTATGCAAATAACCAGCTTCTGGGAGAATGAGGCAAAAATAAAATGATCATAAATATTATGGGCAGTAACAAAACGAGAAAATACCACATTATGGCTATTAGATGGCGCTGAGAATCATACATGCATTCATACATACATACATACATACAATGTAACAATCCTAAACAAATGCAGCAAGAAGTCAGCAAATAAATGTAACCATTCCTACCACAGACAGGGATCTGGTCTCTAGAATTGTTACTTTGTATCTCTTATTACTAAGATCTATATGTTTCCTGTGATCCTCCATTACATCTAGTGGCCATAATGCAGTATTTTCACAATTCACTACTACCCATCATATTTGACGAACATTCGACCAGAAATGAAAATAGCCTTAAGAACATCCAATTTTGCCCCATTCCTACAATAGCTAGTTAATTAGCCCGGAACATGCACATGCACATGCACCTTCTCTGGATAAATTGCAATGCAAATTCTGTTATAAATAGACCCCCTAGAGTTAAATCCACCACTGAGATGTCTTCAGAGACCATAAACATACAACTCAGCTGCTACAATCATGCAATTGTATATAACAATTGTATTACATAATGATGATGATAAGTAAGTTGTATGTTTCAAATCCTGTCTTACTTTATTGGGCACATTTATATTTGTTTCTGTTTTTAAGTGGAAAAAAACTACATCTGTAACAATAAATGTAATGCACATATCCTCATGTTTTTTGCGGATCCACTAATGCAGGAGCACAGGCTGCAAATGCTTATAAAATACTGTAAATTGTCTTTAAAAGCCAGGCAGCCTGATTTATTCTGAATATGTGCCTGCTTTTAACTGCAATGTAATTGACAAATCCAACATCAGAGACCGATAGACCTATAATCCTGCCTCTATATTATGTACAGTCTATACAGCCGTTCTCAACTAGGGTCCATGGAATCCTGGGGTTCCGCTAGAGGTTGATAGGGGTGAATTGAGCAATTCCTGCCTCTCATATATGTAACCACTGAAGCCAGTGATCTTTTTAACTATCTGTAAGGGGTATTCTTCCCAAAGAATATTCTTCCCATTGACCATCACACTAATTTTCCCTCCGAGCTGTAGATATAACAATTATTTGCAGTGGTTCCCTGAGATCAGAAAGTCATTTCAAGGGTTCCTCCACTATAACAAGTCTGAGAAAGGCTGCTCTATAACATGACCGCTCCTTAAAGATCCTAGAAATGACCTCTCAGAATTATTTCCAAATTTTCACTTACCCAGTCTCTCCTTTTGGCCAGCCGCACCTCCTCTGATATGTGGTGACGGCAAGTTTACATAAGAGCTCTGCAGAACTGCAAGTTTTACATTACTGCAGGAAACATTCTCCCCTTGTAAGCGTCTTGTACTGTACAATTGTTGAATTAAAGGACATCCCATTTGGCACATAGCTTTGGTCCCATTTGCATCTGTTGATAGTTACAGAGTGCAAAGTGCACAGAATGTTGGTGGAGGGGAGGGTCGAAATTCTAATATAAAAGGGCTGGGGGAGGACCAGCTTTTATCAGTTACATAATGTTTATTAAATTACTTTAGTTGTTGATGTTGCTTTGATGTGTCAATTATGGTGACATTAATGTGACATTTTTTCCTCTCAGCAAACTCCTTCAGTTTGGTGAAAACTTTTTAATGAGCTGGCTTTCCGTGAATTGTTTGGAAGAATTATCAGGATACTGTGGAAACCTCTGATAGTGGGGTGATGAACACTGGGCATGCCACCATGCATACCCAAGGACAAACACATTAGGCTGTTTAAATGGCAATTAATGCATTCCTGTTACAAATATGATTTTCAATAATAATTTTGTAGCTCTGTGTATGTAGAGTTCTTATGTTTTCCGTGTAATTAGTATCGTCTTTTAAAATCTGATAGTATATGTAAACCCAATCACTGAAATCTCATATTAGCTTTAAGGTGTACGTATGGCCAAAACTTTTTATTTTAAAGCGGAACTCCGGGCAGAATTATTCTTAACCCTTGCAGTGGGGCTACCCCTGCACCATAGGAGTTAAGTGCTTGTTTTCATCAAGGGAAGAAAATAAAGAGTTATACTCTCCTGAATCTTGCAACCATCTGGCTGTTAGACCAGTTCCTACGGCCTCTCTCCCTCTGCTCCAATGGTCGAAGGTCCTGTGAATCATTACGTTCAATACAGTGTATTTGGCATGAGGACACAGAGAGACATTCTATCTCTGAATCAGAGGAGGAAAGAGGCTCCAGAGACTGGTCTAAGAGCAAGCCGGCTATGAGGTTCAGGTGAGTATATCCTTTTTAATTTAGAAAACTTAACGAAAACGTAACTTAGTCCTTGCCGTGTGGGGGGTAGCTAATTTAGACAGGAGTCAATTAACATAACCAGCATACCCATGGGGAGCTCACAAGCACCCTGTGTGATAGTAAGTTAGTGGTTACAGATTCTCTTTAAGTTGAAATTAGGGGTCTATCAGACCCTTGGTGTCACCTTTCCACGGCAAAGAAACTACTCAAGTGCAGATCACAGTTGAATAGCTTCTTACCTGGCTTCTTTAGCCAGGAAATGACAGCTGAGCAACCGGAAGTGATGCAATCAGCATAGCTTCCAGCTCCATTCAGTGGGGAGAAGATTGGCAAACAGATGTTCACCGGTCTCTCTCCCCTCTACCCACCGACACCCACAATGCCGGTCCCGGACCCACAGGAGGGGCAATGGAGCTCAAGAAGCAAGACAAGGGTGTCGAGCAGGGGTGTCAAGCTGGGGTATCAGATGGGGGGCACTCTTCACCAGACCCTGGAATCGATCTGGCAGCAGCTCCACTGCCAGAACTGCTTCCAGTGTAAAGATGATTGTTGGCTTTTCACAGCTAAACAGAGTCCCGGTGGCTATAGTCTGTTTAGAGGGGCCCACTGCCAGAGACGTACAGAATATTTTGTTGGCAGCAAAAGGTTTAAAGGGTGCTGTGACTGAAAAAGGGTTGAGAAATGTTGTCTTTACGATCTAAGCGAATCCACAGTAATAATTTATCTATTTTTTTCTGTTTAAAAGCCATACAAGGACCACTAACCTTTATCTGAGTATGCTCTCTACTTAGTATCTTTGATGCCTAGTCAGTATGTAGCTTGGGATATGTCATGTACTGTGTGTATTCTTTTTAGTACTCAAAATGAATGTCCCTCTTTACTCCTCAGCTGTCCCTCGTTTTAGTCTGATGTACAGATATCTATGAAAAGGTTCTATTTAACTACCAAAAGGGATCTATTTATAAACAACTGGCAGAGCTATTAGCCTTGCAAATCTCTGTAAAAAAAATTCTGTGTGAACAGAGGCAAAAACAATGTACTACATTTATTTTATTTTCAGGTCGAAGAAGATGTAATGTAATAACACATTATGGCCACTAGATGGAGCTGCAGAGCTTAGGAAACACTTATTTCTTATGCTCTTCAGCACTATCTAGTGGTCATTATGTGATATTACATTGCATTATATTCAACCTTAAAAGAAAATATACGTAGTACTTTAATTTTGCCTCTATTCGCACAGAAAAAAATATTTACAGAAATTTGCCATGCTAATAGCTTTGCCAGTTGTTTATAAATGGATCCTATTTGGTAGTTGAATGGAACCTTTTCATAGGTATCTGTACATCAGACCAAAAAGAGGGACAACTGAGGAGGAAATAGGTACAGAAAGATTTCGTTCCAAATGAGGGACAGTCTCTCCAAATAAAACAGTAGAAAGGCATCATGGCACACTCACAAACCAGCATGTAAAACAACTTGTCTCACCACTAAGGTTAATAACAGAGGTTTGGATACACGTCTTCTGCAGAAAATGTGAAAGCCGCACAGCCGCGCCAAGTCCCTTCTATTCGCACAGAACAAATTCTGCTAAATTCTAATAAATGGTCCACCTAACTGGGGGCGTGGCAGGGGTGTATCCCTCTTTCTCATTTCAGAAGGATGGGAGCTATGGTTCAATGCCTTGGTTCTCAACTGGTGGGTCGTGACCCAAAAGTGGGTTGCGATCCCATGTTCAGTGGGTCACCGCATGCCTTCCACTTTTCTAGGTAAGAGGCTCCTCAGCCTCCCCCTAGCGCAGCACTGGCAGTTCTTTGCTCCAAACAGCCAATGCTACTCGGCGCCGAGTGTCAGCTTGTGGTGGGTTGGGCGGCAAAGGAGCTCCATCCATATATGCTCCATCCATACATCCATTGCTTACAGCTCCCTCACATGTCCAGTAGAAGTGCCTGGACCAGAATGACGTCAAAACTTTTTATTTTAAAGCGGAACTCTACAGGGCATGCAAGGTATGTGTACAAGCAATGCACATATGGATGGAGCTTTGTCACAGCACAACAGCCCAAACTGGACCCCTGTCTGAGGATCCTATCCAGTTCACGTAAGGTAGGGAGACTGGGTGGATCTTTAAAAAAAAAAGAAAAAACATTTTTTTTGGAGTGCGTATGTGTGATTGAGAATGTCTGCGAGTGTGTGAGATTGTGTCTGTGGTTGTGTGTGTGTCTGTCAGTGTTTTTGAGGGCCCGTTCACACTAGTACAGTGCGTTAATAGAACAGTCCCCTGTGATTATCGCACTGTACCATGCAATCGCATCTACTGTTCGTTCTGGTGTGGGAGGTGCATTGGGTTACCATTCAATAGCCCCACTATATGCTGTATTTTGGGTCACAGGAGGACATAAATGTCCTCCTGTGATTGTGAGGAGTAAATGTCCTCCTGTGACCCTAAAAAGGACTATGGCCAAAAAAGGTTGGGCCATAGTTCTCTTTTAAGGGTAAGTTAATGAATATCGTGTTTACCTTTGCAAACACCTACTTGGAAGAATTGCAGAATTTAAAGTGGGCATGATGGTAGTCACAGGTGATTGGAATCCTCTCTAGAGCATTCCCTAGATTCTTCCATGGGTCACTCTTCTATTTCTTATAATCATCTCTCCTCTCTCGAAAAGCATTTACGTAAGGCACAATTGATGGACACTTGTAGAATTTTACATTCCCGGGAAGAGTCTTTTCTCACATTTCAGTAAGATGTACTCCAGAATAGATTATATTTTTCTTGACCACTTTCACTTAGAATACCTTACCAAAGCAGATATCTTACAAGCCACAATAGCAGATCATGTTCTGGCAGGTTATGATTCAGATTCCTAACAGTGTGCATCTACAATTTAACTGGAAGCTTAATGAGTCATCACTGTAGGACCCCACCATCAGAATAGCTATTGATTGTGGCCTTATCCATTATTTCCATGAAATCTCTTTTTAAGAAACAGACGACGCTCTTTATCCATTTACTGTTGCAGAAATATTACAAGTTTGGTAAGCCTGGGAGAATTGTAGCTAGAGCTTTACGGGTTAGAAAAAGGGCAGACTCCCACAGATAGTTTAAAAGTCTTAGGAGATTACTGGAGTCTTCTGGGATTTGTATCAGTGCCTCTTTAAAATGACCCCACATAAATACCCCAAGATAAACAAATTCACACTCAACAAATTTAGGCTTTCTTCTCTAAAATCTAATTTCCTTCTATCCCTGAAGCACAATTGGAAGTTTTGGAAGCTTCCATAACTGACAAGAATGCGGAATACCGCCAGCTATTGAGGACTACAAATCCCAGGAATAAATTATTCTCACAGGTAGGAGCGATTAATATGGTCTGCATCAGCCAAAGATGCAGATCACACTGATCCCCCACTGGACCGCCAGGCATAAGCCCCAAGTGCCCCTCTGGACCCCAGGGATGCCGCCCCCTACCTGCAAAAAAGGTAAGCAGGAGAGGGAGACATTTTTTAATTATTTATTTTTATTGTTAATAGTTGTGTGTGTGTGTGTTGTTTTTTAATGAGTGTGTGTGTTTTTTTTATATGAAGCTATGTGTGTGTTTTTTAACGAGTGTGTGGTGTGTGTGTGTCTGTGTGTGCTATGTTTGTGTTTTAATGCGTTTGTTATGTGTTTCATTACGTGTGTGTTTTTTATGTGTGTTTTAATGTGTGTGTTATGTGTGTGTTTCAATGTGTGTGTTTCATTACGTGTGTGTGTTTTTTAATGAGTGCGTGATATGTGTGCTGCGTGTGTTTTAATGCGTGTTACGTGTGTGTTTTAATACGTGTTTTAGTGCATGAGTTATTTGTGTGTTTTAATGCGTGTGTTTTATTGAGTGTATAAATATTTGAATATGTTTGTTTCCCTACTGTTGCCTAAGGCAGTGATGCTGAACATCTTTTAAACCCCAGCTCCAAACCTGCAACGCAATACCAAACTTACTTTCAGTGTTGGCACTTTGAGATAAATACATTGATTTTGCGTTGCAGTTTGGGCACTCGGGTTCAAAAACGTTCGCCATCGCTGCCATAATGCAATCGGATATTCCCTGGATCAACAATCTCTGATGCCTAATATATCTTTAATAACTCAATATCCAGCAATATACTGTGCATTTAGGAATACATCTAGATTTTTTTTTTAAACAGTTAACTGAGCGAGCTAGAACTAGCTCCTGGGGGAGTCTATTCCACATTTTCACAGCTCTAACTGTTGATGGGTTAAAATGTATTATTTAAGTTTCTATTACATCTATTTGTGCATATAGGATCATGACCCTGTAAGTGTTCAGGATGGTCAACATGTTTTTCTAGGACATTTTATTTTTGTTCTCTTATCACGCACATGTATCTAAAATTGTATTTTATTATCTGAATGTATCAAATTGTATCAACTCATGAATGTGTGCACGTGGCTCACAAGGACACGTACTTGTATGATGTCTTATAACTATTCTTTTGTTCTAAAACAGTATATAAACTCGTGTTCTATAATCAATAAACTGGGCATACTTTGACTTGCAAACTCGTGTCTGTCAGTGTGTGTCCCCTGAGCTCTGAAGGATCTCTCTGGGTTGTCCGGTTTAAGATGTCCAATTAACCCTTTCAGCTGTGAAGAATCCTTTCCATATGCAAAGGTTAAACCTCTTTTCTTCCACACACAAAGAGTGCCCCCTTGTCCTTTGCAGTGACCTTAACCACTTCCTGCGGGTTCACGTAATTGTACGTCCTCCACTGGAAGTGGTAATAGCAAGAACTGCTGCTGCAGCCATGTTCTTGGTACCGTTTTAAACAGCAGATGATTGCGGTTTAAATACAAGCTATCCAGCGTCTGTAGATGCACCGGATCGCTTGTACGGTACGGCACTGTGTTCCCCTCCCCCCCGCGGCCGCCGGTGCCGCCGTCGGCTTTCCGGGCTCATCTGTCCCTTTTGTGGAGGGTCTCCCCTGATAGATCGGAGGAGAGACCATCGCTGAGCTCTCCTCTGATCACTGGACCCGGAAGTGCTGTGCATTACATCACTTCCGGTGTCACTGTACACAGTCTCTGGCTCTTAGGACCAGAAGAAGAAGCTGCTGAAGCAGATCTCTGCTTCATCAGCTTCTTTGGGGTCCCTAGATGGCATTAGGGGTCTGAAAGACCCTTGATGTCTCCATAAAGAGGACCTGTCACAATAAATTTGCTATTAAATAGAGGGCTTGTTAGCCCCCTATGCAATAGCAATAAAACTGAGTGTTAAAAAAAAAAATTCTAAAAAAATGTGTTCACGCACATAGAACGCAAACACACGTCAGATGCGCCTACATGCAAAAACAAAAATTGCGTCACACATGTTATATATTGTATTGTACAGGGGCAGGATTATGTCTCTCTCTCTGGAGTCTAGACGCCTTTTAATACAAGAAAGTATTTTGCTTCCTTTAGAAGCTGCGGCTTGACATTGCATGCTATTATTGAGTCTATGATCTACCAGAACACCCAGATCTTTCTCCACCATTGACTGCCCCAAACATACTCCCCCTAGAGTGTATGACACATGCATGTTTTGAGTCCCCAAGTGCAGAACTTTACATTTATCAACATTAAACCTCATTTGCCAAATAGATGCCCAATCACACAGAGCATTCAGATCTGCTTGTAAGATGGAGACTTCCTGTAAGGACTGTATTCCACTACATAACTTAGGGTCATCTGCAAACTCAGAAATAGTACTTTTAATCCCCAATTTTATGTAATTTATAAATAGATTAAACAGTAAGGTGCCCAACACTGAACCTTGGGGAACACCACTAACAACCTCAGACCATTCAGACCCTCAGCAGGGAGGGCTTGCGATGATCGCAAGTACGAATTGCCTGTCCAAGATGGGCAGGTCGTACAAAATTTTAATAGCCTTACAACTATCGCACAAAGAAAGTTGTGCGATGGTTGTAAGGTGTATGGCCAGCTTAAGTATACTATATCCACAGCCATTCCTATTACTCACTTCCTCATAAAAAGAAAGTAGGTTTGTTTGACAACTTCTGTCTTTTGTGAATCCGTGCTGACTATCGCTTATTATATTATTTTCAAACAAAAACAATTGCATGTGATCCTTGATCAAACTTTCAAGTATCTTTCCAACTATAGAAGTTAAACTTACAGGTCTGTAATTACTTGGTAAAGACTTTGATCCTTTTTTAACCACCTCCCGGCCGGGAGCTCTCTAGATCTGAGTGGGCGTCTTTAGACATCTGCTCAGCCATGCCCACTCGCGAGCAGTAAAGTTCCAAAATGTTTAAACAGGCAGCGATGCCTGTTAACATACAAGCAATATAGAACTTTTTTTTCTAAATTTTCAGTAATTTTTCCTTAGTATAGTAAAAAATAAAAACCCCAGTGGTGATTAAATACCACCATAAGATTGCGCTATCTGTCCCCAAAAAATGGTATAAAACTAATTTCAGTACAGCGTTGCATGACGGAATAAATGTCAAAGTACTGCACCGCTGAATACTGAAAAATGGCCTGGCCAGGAAGGGGGTGTAAACACCTGGTCAGCAAGTGGTTAAATATAGGCGCCTTGCGCCAATCCATCGGTACCAAGCCAGTCATTAGAGAGTCTCTAAAAATTAGATACAATGGCTTTAAAATTATACAACTCAATTATTTGAGGACGCGTGGGTGTAAGCCGTCTGGTCCGGGTGCTTTGTTTACCTTAATTTTAACTGTTTCTGGACCATATCAATAGTCAGCCATTGTCGTTCATTAGAGGCTATGGCACTGCTATCCCCATTATGGACTTGAGTTACATCCTGTTACTTGGTGTGCACAGAGCTGAAGAAAGTATTTTTTACTTTTAATATATTTAAATAACTTTTTGGGGTTAATCTTGCAATCTTTTGCAACCCATCGTTCGTTTTGAATCTTTGCGATCTTTATTTCCTTTTTACATATTTGGTTAGATTATTTGTAGCTTTCAAATGACAACAGTGCTCCTTCATTCTTATATTTTGTAAATGCCGTTTCCTTATTCTTTATGGCGTTTTTTCAACATATGATGTGAGCCACATGGGTTTTTTTTACTTTTAGCCTTTTAAACATTCTAAGCTGCTGTTGCAGGGACTATGTATACAGCCTGTGGTAATATGGTAACATTCAGATAGTCCAATATTTTCCTTGAACATGCCCTCTAGTGGCCTAATGCTATATTGAATATAACTATTGAAGCAAGTGATGAAGATACTGTAAACATTTTCATGCATAACTCAAACTGTTCACTAGGTGGCAGCAGAGGATTTTAAATATTTTCTATATCTACACGTTGAATGTCTTTCATTTTTGTTTTTTAGTTGTCAAATCTAAAAGAAAATTCGATTAACCCCCAGGGTTAATTTCTAAAAACACAATTGTAAACAATTTATGAACTGATAGGGTGATGCTGCCATGAGAGCAGTTTGGGAGTTGCCATTATTGATTTTCATCTAAAAATGCTAGTTTGCGTGCTGTGCCTGATTTAAATATTTTTATTTCCTGGACCTGGAACATGCAAACTGTGAGTGTCAGAATTTCTTACCTAAATATTGCTTAACCCCATTCCCCCCCAGAAGTGTATATGTCTTAAAAGCAGAGATCCAGTAGAAAAAATGGGGGCAGTTGCAATTTGTATGCCACGTGATTTTAACGCAACTGTTTATCAAACTCAAATTTTCAATAAATAATACTTTTAGGCTAATTTTGGTGGACATAAACACAATAAAACACAATATAACATAAAATTGTTTGGTAAAATATAAAAGATGAGGCTGCACTGAGATACATAGGTACCAAAAAAGCTTACAAATTGTGTACGCCTGTGAAATGACTAAAAGCTATAGAATTGTGTGCGGCATCAGCATGTGTGTATATGCAGAGACGGGGAACTTTAAAAAAGAAATGTTTGGGTGTTTTTACATTTACTTTACTTAAAAGAGAACTATGGCCTAACCTCTTTTGGCCATAGTTGTCTTCAGGGACACAGAAGGACATACGTATACTGTGTCCTCCAGTGACCCAAAACTCAGCATATAGAGGCTCACAGAGCACAGAGCCGCCGCCGCAGCCGGGACGGATCCCGACAATACTGTTGACATTCACCCCGCTGGCTGATTGACAGCTGTCTCTGGCTCTCTAGGTGCAGAGCCAGTTGTGCCCGACCTCTCCCGCATCCGTTTCTCCAGCGCTGACTGGAGGAGGGGGAGGTAGGAACTATATACAGTATATATAGTACCCGCCCTCTGCTGATGGACCTGATGGGAAACTGCAGCAGGGGGCGGGTACAATGCTTGTTTACTATTGGCTATTGCAAATTGAAATAGCCAATAGTAATGTACCAATGATTTTCAATGGGAAAAACATTTTTAATTTTTTTTTCTATTCTGACATCGCTCGTGTCAGAATAAAAAAAAAAAAACCTGGGGCCGAAGCATCGGCCGAAGCTACGGCCAGATCCTTCGGCAGCTTCGTGAATAGACCCCTAAGTCTTTAACCCGTTGTAAGGACGGACAATGTTCAAATCTAGTTTACAATTGATAATGAAATCTGCCGGCACAGTACAGACAGGGTTAATAAGAGTAAAAATAACTTCCTTAACATTACATAGATAGGATGCTAGGTTGGATTTTTAAGGAAGGTAAAAAGCAATTTTTAAAAATACTTTTTAAGCTATGCAATGTGAATGTGAATGTAAAAAAAATATAAAGTAGATGGAATCAAAATTTGGCTGCAAAAGTGGAAATACACTTCAAATGATAAATGCACTTTAACCTCCTTGGCGGTATTCCCGAGTGTGGCTCGGGGTTAATTTTCTGTACCATAAGCAGTAACCCCGAGCAACACTTGGGAATACACAGCACGTCTCTTACCTTGTCCCTCGAGCCGCGCTGTGTCCTCCGTCCCTTGCGAGTGTCCACGTCGCAGGAGGGCGGAACCGGCGGGAGATTCAAAAGTTAGAAAAAAAAACGAAAAACAAATAGAACGAAAAAAGGAAGAAAAAAAAATTAAAAAATCATACAAGGTTGCAAAGAAATCAAATAAAAGCAAAGACTCTACAGGAGTGCATCAGTTGTTTCAGGGTTTTTATCCCCACGTTTTTCTAGTTCCCAAGCCAGGGGTATGATTCAGGTTGATCTTGAACCTGAAGAAATCGAACCGATTCTTAGTTTCCAAAAGATTCCCGATGGAGAGCATTTATTTGGTCCAGAAGATTATTCAAAAAGCAGTGTTCATGGTCACCCTGGATCTGAAGGATGCATATTTGCACATCCCAATTTATTTAGAGCGCCAAAGATTTCTTCATTTTGCAGTACAGAAAGAGGAAGCTTCCACTGGCAGTTTCAGGCTCTTAGTTTTGGAGTTTCGGCAGCTCCAAGAGTTTTCACCAAAGTATTAGCAAAAGCGATATCTTTTTTACATCTGCAGATTTCTCTGATTCCATAGTTGGACGACATTTTAATTTATGTCCCATCAAGGGTGGAAGTCCTATGGAGTCTGCAGAGGGTCAGGGAGGTTCTGCAAAGCTAGGATTGGATTCTGAACCTGAAAAAGTCTTCTCTCAACACAATCCATAGCCTTTCTGGGGTACCGGACAGACTAACTTATTCAAAAGCGGTTTCTTACAGAGGAGAAAATTTCCAGGATTCTGGAACTTGCACAGGTGGCCATTGTGGAAGATCTCCTGTCCTTGAGGGAGATCATGAGGTTACTATGAATATGACTTCTGCCATCCTGGATCTGAATTGGGCACAGCTTCCTGCAAGACCTCTTCAGATGTTCCTGTTATCTCACTGGGACAGTAAAAAGGATTCCATGGATCTAATGGTTCATCTTTCCTTAGAGATCTGTCAATCTCTCAATTGGTGGATAGATCCGAAGAGGTTGGCAGGGAGCAGGCTGTATTATCATACGTGTCCAATCAGTGTAATCATGGATGCAAACTCTTGGGGCTGGGGAGTGCATACCTGGGGTCTACAACCTCGGGGTCCCTGGACTCAAGAGCTAGTGAATGCGTCCTCAATAATGAGCGGTTTGGGAAGCATTGATAGCTTTTCAGCCAGTTCCAAAAGGACAGGATATTCAGATCTTTTCGGACAATGCTACCAGAGTAGCTTATTTGAATCATCAGGGTGGTACCAAGTCTCCAAGCCTGTTGAAGATAGCACACAATTTTTTTATTTTGGGCAGAGTCAACCATCCTCTCTATCTCTACAGTCCACATAAGAGGAGCATTGAATGGGATGGCAGATTTCTGGAGTCACAGGTCCATTCATCACAGCGAATGGGAACTTCGTACAGAAGTTTTTGCACAGATTGTTGAGACATGGGTCAACCAAAGATATATTTATTTTGCAAGGAGGGGAAACAGGAATGTGGAGGTTTTCTTCTCTCTTTTGGGATAGATGCATTGGCTCAGAAATGGGACTTTAGTCTCGTATATGCCTTTCCCCACTTTTTTGGCTTCCTCGAGTCCTTAAAAAGCTAAGTCAGATTGTAGGCTAATTCTTATTGCTACTTGGTGGCTCAAAAGGTCTTGGTTCATGGAGCTTCAGATTTGATCTGTTCTCCCCCCTTGTATTCTTCCATCCTTCTTTCTCAAGGCCCTGTGCTGCATCCAAATCCATATTTCTTTTTATCAACGGCCTTGCTTTTAAGAGGAGGTTGTTAGTGATAAAAGGGTGTTCACATCGGGGGATGGATATTCTTCTTTCCAGTAGAAAATTGGTAATGAGAAAAATTTAAAGGAAGGTTTGGAAGATTTTCTCTTCCCGATTTAGGTAGAGGAATATTGTTTCTTCTTCGATTCCTGTAGTTTTGGATTTTCTCCAAGAGGGTGGTTACAAAAATTGTGCCCTCTGCACTTTGAAGGTGCAGTTGTCTGCTTTTTCTATGTTTTTTGGACAAGAAGCTATTAGAGGAACCGTTGGTGAAACGGTTTTCTTCTGGCTACAGAACGATCCTGTCCCATGCAGGTAAAAGTTTTTCCCCCCTGGGATTTTTTTATTGGTTTTGAGGGGTCTTTATAAGCCCCCTTTGAGCCTATTTCAAGTATTTATATTAAGTGTTTGTCTTTTTTTTTTGGACATCACTTCATGTGGAGAGTGGGGATCTTCAGGCTTTAGCCATCAAGTATCATTATATCACGGTTTTTCCAGATAGGGTTGTTCTCAGACCAGACCGCTTGTATTTGCTGAAGGTTTTCTCTCCCTTTTACAGAACGCAGGAAATTATTTTTCCCTTATTTTGTGACGATCCAAAAGATCCGAGAGAGGAGACTTTTCATACTCTGGATCAGTGGTTCTCAATCTGTGTAACCTCAGGACCCACCTTTGTTCTTGGTCATTAAGTCGTGACCCAAGTCGCACTGCAATGGAACACATGGGATTAGGGTACCGCGCGTTCCAGTGCGAGTGTACGAACTGTGGGTGGTAGGTGAGTTTGGGGTACCATTCAAATCAATGGCAATGCAACACACCACCCACACCAAATGCACGGTAGGTGCAATTGCATGGTACAGGGCATTAATCACATGCGACTGTGTGAATAATGCACTCTACATGGGCCCTCAATGACACTGACATACTGTACATACACAACCACAGACATTCTCACACACCCATACACACTCCACAAATGTTTTACTTTTTATAAACATTTGGTCCACCCAGTCTCTTTACCTTTACGAGAACTGGAGTGAATCCTTAGCCTGGGGTCCAGTGTGGGCTGCTGTGCTGTGATTTGCATTGCATGTACAGCTCCCTTGCGTGCCCTGTAGAGGTGCCGAGAGCCAGAATGTGACATCACTCCGGTCCAGACACCTGGACAGGACACATGAGGGAGCTATAAGCAATGCACGTATGGATGGAGCCCCCTCACGGCCATACCCTCATCCTAACCCACCTTAAGCTGACACTCAGTGCAGGGCAGCCAGAACTGACAGTGCTGCACTAGGGGGAGGCAGAGGAACCTCTCACCTAAAAAAGTGGAAGGCATGTGTCGACCCACTGAACAAGGGGTCGTGACCCACTTTTGGGTCACGACCCACCAGTAGAGAACCAAGGCTCTAGATGTTAGGCGTTGCCTTTCAGAAAGTCTAGCCATTTTTTGTTCCTTAGTTTGGTGTCAAAAAAGGGTTTTAGACGTCTAGGGCCTCCATTGCTGGGTGGATTAGGCAGACCATTTTTCATGTTTACAGAACAGAGGGTTTTGCTTTGCCAGCATCTGCTAGGTCTCTTGCGACTTCCTGGGCAGAGAAGGCTGGTGCTTCGGTGGAATAGATCTGCAGAGCAGCTGTTTGGGCAAGACAGGACACTTTTGCCAAGCATTACAGAGTCAAAATCCTGTCCCAGCAAGATCTGGCTTCTGGCAGAAAAGTTCTACAGGTAATAGTCCCACTCTGATGAGGTATGCTTGCGTTTGTGGTACTTGTTTATTCTCTCAGGTTGCTGTCCTGGAAGATGATTGGGGAAATTCGCCGTTAGACTTACCAGTAATGGTGTTTCTAGGAATCTTTCAGGACAGCAAGCTAACTTCCCACCCGGGGCTGTTCATCTTGTTTTTGTTTTTTTTCTGGTTATCGCTTCCCTCATGCACTGGTAGAGGTAGTCTACTTTAATCTCAACTGAGGGACAGGAAGGTGGGAGGGGTTTTTAAATTGTTCTCAATTGTGTTTCCTGTAGAAAGAGGAGCCAATCATTTCTTAGGTTGCTGTCCTGGAAGATTCCCAAAAATACCATTACAAGTAAGTCTAATGGGGAATGTTGTTAATAGGTAAGGGACTTGTATTTTTAAGACTTAACTCCTCAGTTTAGTGTCACTTTAAGAATGTATATGCCAAAAATGATAGGCAAAACCTAGATTTTTTTTTTTTTTTACAATTGCTTGTCCCTTTTACTGGCTTTTCCATATAGCGTATGTATGTATGTATTTAAATACATGTGTATTTAAATATTTTAATGGATGTATATTATCCATTCGATGGGATATTTTTTATTATTGACATTTTTTCTTTTAGTTGCATTGTATGATTATGGATTAATTGGGTGTCAAATATCCTTATTACGAATTAAGGGAGTTTTTCTCCGTAGGTTATGAATTTTGTTACTTTGCTTGGGTATGGTTCTTTGTATTTTGTACACATAGATATACCCATAAATCAAATTTGATATGGGGATCGTTATCCCTCCTGTTTCCTACTCTATTCTTATTTTATTTTTTTGGTTTTGATCACAGATACCCTTTAAATAGAACATTTTCATAGATATCTGTACACCAAAAAAATAGGACAAATGAGGAGGAAAGGAGGGACAGAGGGATTTGTTCCCAAATGAGGGACAATTATGGTTTATGGTCAGCTTTACCTTTGTTACAAACTTCAATAGTCCATATATGCATTAGGTAACGAACACTGCACGCGCACATCCAGTCAGAAAAGTATCAATAAGCAATTGACAGCTTTTATTTTACAGACAAGAAAAATCTCTTAATGTGGAGCTGAAGCCAACTTTTTTTTAGATTTGGATAGAGTAAGGGAAGGTTATAACCCCTGCCAACTTTTTTTACCATCTGTGTCCCATTGGAGAGATTTCCCTATACTTCATCGCTGAGCCACAGGAGGAAGTGAGAAGAAATCCCTCCAAAGAGAAGGAAATCCCTGGCGGTCAGCAGGGTCAACAGAACTAGTGTCCTCATTGGAAGATTTCCCTTCTATTTCTATGAGAACCCAGAATTGGGGATTTCTTTCACTTTCAGTGATAACAGTCACCATGACAAATAGAGATGATGAATCTCGCAGTCGGCAAAAAACCTGACAGAGGTAGTACTCCCTCAATACTATATCTAAAAAAAAAAAAGTTTGGCTTTATTTGCACTTTAACCTTTCTAGTATTCCTGTTATTGTGTAACCAAGGAAGTAATTTTCTAACTTCCCAGATCTGGCCAGAGTCCATATGCAAAGCTTAATTCATTCCAAGACTTGTAAAGAATACGACCCGGAGGTCATATGTAGCAGTCGGTTCAAACTCTAAAGCCTTGTGTAGTTGGTTACAAGCAGGGTGCTGTTCTCACACAGGAAGAAACATGTGATGTTCCCTGAAGGGCTGAAGTTTTTTATGGAGACAGTGTTTAGACCCCGGCTGATTGAATCTCGTGCATTGGTGTGGCACTGGGTCACCATCTGCCTGTCTTTGGCCAGGATCCCCAGAGGCCAGTCTAGCACAAATCACATTATTATACTTAAGAGCTGGTTATTACATCTCTCTAAAAGCCTTTGATTTTTAGATAACTTAAACAGGAAGCCATTTCTAAAAGATGTTCCTGCAATGGAGCAGGTGAACAGCGCGTGTCATACAGAAGTCGTAAGAATGTCAAGTCAAATTTAGCTGGTTGCTGTTAAGAAGCAATCCGGATTTACGTTGCATGCACAAATACTGCCACAGAAAATTTATTTTATCTACAGTGACTTTTATTTCATGGATAGCTGATTCTATACCCAAACCTTTGTCCTTCACTTACCCTTCCTATGCATTGGGGTAGACCATTTGGGGTAGGCATTGGGGTAGACTAGCAGAGATAGACCATTTGCCTCTGAAGGGTGCAGGTGTCAATACTCTTTGACACTTTGGTCACTACTGAATAAAACATAAGCATTATTAGTGTAAAAAAACGTATGACAAAGCATCAATTATCCCACAAATCACCTAGCTTAGAGCACAACGGCATCATCCTTCTCCTGTTAAGGCTTGTCATAAGTTTATTAATGTCTCCTACCCTAGCAGATAATAAAAAGATATAGCAGGTAAGTGGATGTTATGCTGTAAATGATGGGGATAGTATGAGATATATATCAGGATATTGTGGCAAGGTTTCTAAATGAAAGTCAGTGACATAGATACTGTATACCTTTATACTATGAAGACTATAATCCTGCATGTTGCGAGCAAAGGTCAGGCAATTCAATGCCTTGTCAAACATTTGCTTATAGTGCCCACATATGCTCTGAAGTTCTTATCCGTTAATGTAGAACTCCAGGCAGGAAAAAAAAAAAAAAAAGAATACCTCTCCTCGTTTTGGTCATCAGTTTGCAGGATTGTGCAGAGGTTTACGGATCTTGAGGTCCCGGCGAACCCAGATTTTTTCCTGATACATTGCAATTCCATTTCCAAACAGAGCTATAAGAAATCCATCCTGCCTCATCTGCTTAATGCGGCCAGAAGTTGCATACCCACACTATGGATAATGGAGACATTACAATCCCCCCTCGGTTTCCTTGTGGCTACATAGGGTTGGTGAGATTGAAAGGATGGAGGATCTCATAATGACATTTCCAGTTGAGAAAAATGGAAGCCTCTCAATCAATTGAAAAGGGTGACTACACACTGGTGGTACCCACTGAGAGAGGAAATTCACAATACAAAATGTTCTGTCATTCTACCCCACTTACCAGTAATGAGGACCTAACTAACCTAATTCTAAAAAAAACATTAGTTTGTAAATATACATGGCATATTATCAAAGATCTTCTTATTGTAAAGTCCTACTTTATGAAATCATCATCATCTGATACATGTACAGTATATAATAACATTAAAGTGATATTAAAGTCTAAATATTTTTAAGCTATTTTAAAAGCTGGTTACATTACCTACAATGGACGCTGTTCCTTAATGTTTAAACGTTTTAGTTCCTGCAGAATAAGCTGGTCCCCTGAGCACTAGTCCTGACTACTTGTTTTAGGGTGGCTCCTATACCTTGCAGAGTCGTATGGAGCCACCCTTGTGTGTGCTAGCAGTGGCGTCACAAGGGGGGTGCGGCCCGCACCCGGGTGCCACCATTGGAGGGGTGACACCAAAATGACTCACAGTCACTACACGCGTATATGCATACAGCACGTTAAAAATTCCATTACGAGTGATGCATTCTGGGATTGCGTATAGTGCATGCATAGACGCTCGTATATACGCGCATAGACGCAATATACAATTTTGCTTGCGTTGTGTGTGAATGAGGCCTAAGAGAGGTATATCAGTAAGTGCTCAATATAAGACAAAAGAGATTCCAACTCAAATGTACTGTGAGAGTGGATGGAAGGATGGAGACCTTACCACTGGACATCATTGCTAAACTAAATGTTGTTGTTTTTTTTTACCACTTCATCAAAAAACCTTGACACCAGAAAATGCTGATTGTTTGCCATGGGCAACTGCTCCAGATTAAGTCTGCTCCAATATTGATAAATTGCCCTCACTGTCCCTTTAAAGTGGCAATATTGTATATGCCTTGCAGGCTAACCAACAGAATGTTGCTGGATCAAATACGGGTTTGAGCAGTTAAATGATTAATGGTCCACCTCTGGCTCCAATGTTTCTACATACTTGGTTTATAAGGTTGTTTGTTTGCAGATGCTGTGGGACAATACAGGGAGAAAACAATCCTCTAGGTCTAACAGTCAGTATGGAAACAGATTCAATTTAATGGATTTAGGCATCTAGTCAAAAAAAACAAAAAGATTATAGAAAAAGTAGGGCTTTAACGGCACCATATGACAAGTCCAATAAACCACAAGATAATTTGAATAAAAATTATTATTTTATTAATTACAAATGCATAAAAATGATCATATTAAAATTCATTTAGATGTGACAGGATTGAAAGATAGCTCCACACACCACTCATTCCATAATTAAGGCATATCATGTTATCAAAGCATGATCACTATATTCAGAACCTGCACGCCTGATTGGAATCTTAACCATTTCATTGCTGATAATGATAGTACAAAACAATTATCCTATATAATAAATAGAAATATAAACCAGTCCAAATTCATGTAGGTAGATATCCTTAGGTGGAAACAGATATATATGAGGTAGGCAAGATGCGCAGGCATTGGAGTGCGATGTTATCATATTATGCAATTTCTATGGACATAAAACTCATGTTATCTTTTTAATTGATTAGATTGCCTCCTTGTCCTGATGAAGCGCTCTATGCGTGAAACGCATAGAAATACCATCTCTAGGGTTTACAGAGAATGGTCCGAAAAAGAGAAAATATCCAGTGAGCGGCAGTTGTGTGGACGAAAATGCCTTGTTGATGTCAGAGGTCAGAGGAGAATGGGGAGACTGGTTCGAGATGATGAGAAAGGCAACAGTAACTCAAATAATCACTTGTTACAAACAAGGTATGTAGAAAACCATCTGTGAACGCACAACATGTCGAACCTTGAATCAGATGGGCTGCGGCAGCAGAAGAACACATCGGGTGCCACTCCTGTCAGCTAAGAACAGGAAACGGAGGCTACAATTCGCACAGGCTCACCAAAACAAGGACAAGCTGAGTCTTGATTTCAGCTGCAACATTCAGATGGTAGGGTCAGAATTTGGCGTAAACAACATGAAAGCATGGATCCATCCTGCCTTGTATCAAGGGTTCAGGCTGGTGGTGGTGTAATTGTATGGGGGATATTTCCTTGGCACACTTTGGGCCCAAAATGCTATCATGTCAATATGGACCAAAATCTCTGAAGAATGTTTCCAACACCTTGTTAAATCTATGCCACAGAGAATTAAGGCAGTTCCTAAGGCAAAAGGGGGTCCAACCCGGTACTAGCAAGGTGTACCTAATAAAGTGGCCGGTGAGTGTGTAATATATATATATATATACACACACACACACACACACACACACACACACACACACACACTGTGTGCACAATTATTAGGCAAGTGAGTATTTTGACCAAATCACCATTTTTATGCATATTGTCCAACTCCAAGCTGTATAAACTTGAAGGCTTATTGGATTTAAACATATAAGGTGATGTGTATTTGTGTAATGAGGGAGGGTGTGGCCTTAGGAGACCAACACCCTATATCAAGGTGTGCATAATAATTAGGCAGCTTCTTTTCCTCAGGCAAAATGAGTCAAAAAAGAAATTTAACTGACTCTGAAAAGTCGAAAATTGTAAAAAGTCTTTCAGAAGGATGCAGCACTCTTGAAATTGCTAAGAAATTGGGGCTTGATCATCCAACGTTTTGCTTCAAATAGTCAACAGGGTCGCAAGAAATGTGTTGAGAAAGAAAGACGCAAATTAACTGGCAAAGATTTGGGAAGAATCAAACATGAAGCTACCAGGAACTCCAGTGCTGTCATATTCCAGACCTGCAACCTACCTGGTGTGCCCAGAAGTACAAGGTGTTCAGTGCTCAGAGACATTGCCAAGGTAAGGGAGGCTGAAACCCGACCCACCACTGAACAAGACACATAAGAAGAAACGTCAAGACTGGGCCGAGAAATATCTGGACAGATTTCTCAAAGGTTTTATGGACTGATGAGATGAGAATGACTCTTGACGGACCAGATGGATGGGCCCGTGGCTGGATCAGTAACGGGCACAGAGCTTCACTTCGACTCAGACTCCAGCAAGGTGGAGGTGGGGTACTGGTATGGGCTGGTATTATTAAAGATGAGCTAGTTGGACCTTTTCGGGTTGAAGATGGACTCAAAATCATCGCCCTTACCTGCTGCCAGTTTTTAGAAGACATTTTCTTCAAACAGTGGTACAGGAAAAAGTCTGCATCTGTCAAGAAGAAAGTGATATTTATGCAGGACAATGCTCCATTGCATGCATCAAAGTACTCCACTGCGTGGCTAGCCAGTAAAGGCCTTAAAGATGAAAGAATAATGACATGGCCCCCTTCCTCACCTGACCTAAACCCTATTAGGAACTTGTGGGCCATTCTTAAACGGGAGATTTACGGTGAAGGAAAACAGTACACCTGGTCACTGATTTTGGTTTTGAAAATGTCGGAATTTTTTTTTGTAAATTTTGAGCTGTTTGTTTATTATTCTCACTTTAACAGATGAAGAAGATAAACAAGTGAGATGGGAAAATGTTAGTTTTCCTTTTAGTTGCCCAATAATTGTGCAAACATAGATATTCTCCTGAGAAATCCAAAACCTCACTTTCTTAAATATTCCGGTATGAGGTTTATTAACATTTTGGATTAACCGAGAGCACTGTAGTTGTTCAACACACACACACACACACACACACACATAAAGAAATACTGTGTGTGTGTTTATTTTTTTTTTATTATTTATTTTTTTTTAAAGTGTGGCCAAAAATGGGCAAGGTTGGGGATGGGGGTGGGGACAGGAGGTGATGGGATAGTGGCAGCTGGGGTAGTGACAGTGAAAGAGTCCTGCAGGCATTGTTGGGGAGGGTATGGGAATCAGGCGCAGTGGTCAAAATGAGTCAGTATGCAGGAGCGGTGGTTTGAGTAGGGGGTGCAGGTGTGCTAATAGGTGCTGAGCAAGGGGGTGGAGGGGTAGCAAAGTGATGGTGGTGTGTGCAGGTACAGAGGTAGTGGCAGGGTTACTTGGCAACAAAGTTGCGTGAGCAGGTTGGGGGAGTGTAGTGTTTGCAGTGTAGTGAAAGTGGGTGGGGGGGTGTAGTCAGGGCCGGATTTACTTTCTGTGCTGCCTGAAGGCCAGGTTCCTCAATGCGTGCAGGTCTCACCAGGGATGTGTGCAGGTCTCCCTAGGGATGCGTGTGGGTCTCTCCAGGGCTCTGTGGGCCGGTGCCAGGCTCTCCATGCAGCTTCTGGGCTCTCTATGGCTGAACAGGTGGGATCTGGGCATGTGCCAGGCTCCAGGGCTGTGCTGGTGTGTGTGGGGCTGTCCTGTGCTGTGCCGGGAAGGAGGAGGAGGCAATGTGCAGCTGGACTGGAACTATCAAACAAAGCTGCCTGAGGTCCCCAGCAAGCTCAGGGCCTCAGGCAGCCGAACATCCTGAAAAATGTAAAGGGCCAGTATCGGCTGTGCCGCCACTCTACTCTCTGCCGCCCAAAGGTCATGGCCACGGTGGCCTTGTGGGGAATCCGACTCTGGGTGTAGTGCTGGCAGAGTGGGATGGGGGTTCTATAGCTGGCATAGCAGTGAGTGATGAGAGCAGAGACGAGAGGGTATAGTGCTGACAGAGTATATGGTGTGATTGGGCCTTTACAGTTAGGCAGAGTGTGTTGAGCGAAGAAAGACTGTAATAAATAAGTTCTCTAATGCACAGGTGTAGAGGAAAGATATTGAGGGCCATTGTAGAGCAGAGAGAGGTTACTTCATGCATCTCTTGTGCTTAATCATGTGCACTTACCTGTTCAAGCAGAGGAAATGCATGGAGAAGCACCTCTTTACTTTGCATCAGCCTATATGAGCTTCCCAAGTAGGTCTGTCATGGAAGATCCCATAGATATCAGTCAGAATTTTAATAGGTTGATCGAAGTCACTGCATTTTGCCATCATAATTTCACTTTCAGCCCTGTACTGAATGTAAAATTGTATATTAACAGTCTGTTTATTCTTTAGTAGGTAATCTTGCCAATACATAACAATATACTTCAAAGTGAACCTGCTTTTCCCATGCTGGACAATGCAACAGGTTCACTTCAAAGTCTTTTAACCCACCTGCACATACTTACCTATCTTTTGGTCTCTTGCCAGAGCTTACACGGGGCTTTGGGCTCCTCCTGTTCCTTTGTTACAGTACTGGGCTAATAACCAAGAACCAGCACTGTAATATGCAGTGAATAGCATGTTCTACCATACCCGAAAGTACTGGATATTTTCATTGATCCCAGTGGCTGAATGGAGCAGCGGGGGAGCAAAGAGCGGGACACCTTCACTTTTGGTGAAGTTGTCTGTCAAAACATCCACTCAACCAACCTAGCTAAATACTTACCATCAGCCTTCTTTGGAGATCTTAGAACAAGTGCTGGTTGATGATGTTGGTGTCACCGAAACTTTAGGGCAATGACGTCCAGTGGTGTGAAATGAAGGAGAAATGAAGGCCACGAATGAAAAGTTACCAGCGACAGCCAGGTTAGCAGGTTGCAGGCAGCAGGGTATCAGAGTTTTAAGCAAGAGTCACAGTCGGTGAACAAGCCAGGGTCAATACAGGAACAGATAAGCAGAAAAAGAAGAGCCGTAGATGGGTCAAGGAACAAGCCGATAACAGGAATCAGGATCAGACTGCAGAATCTGAAGACCTTTAAACACAGGTTTACATAGCCTGCTTGGTAACACTATGAGCAATGAGCAAGCACGCATGCCAATGCATATGCTGCAGTGACACGTATGCACAGGTGCTCTTGCTGGAATTCAGTTATACAGGCTGGCATGATCTTAATGGCATTGCCTATGCAGCCCAGCCCATTGCAATGCAAAGTCAATTGCAGGACCAATACACATCTGCAACACACCTGTGATAAAGCACACTACTGACTGACCCCCCATCACCAGATTCTAAAGAGATTTAAATAAAGCTGTCTCAGTGCTGGCACAAAATATTTATGAGTAAGTGACATTTACAGCCTTCTACTCTGTAACTACGGTATTTACAAAGACCAGATTAATGATTAAGCTTCCAAGCACACACACACACAGCACTCCCCTTAGTCATCACTGGTGTCAACAGCATAGGCGTCTCTACAGGGGGGCAAGGGGGGGCAATTGCCCGCCCTAGCTTATGCCTTGCCCCCCCCCCGTGTGCCCGCCCGCCCGCCCAACAACAGGCATGCTTTGCATGTGTTTTATGTACACTTTTATTGTTGGATTAAATTGTCCTGGAATTATTAATAACACCTAAGTTTTGTCTGGAGTTCAGCTTTAGGGCCACATGTTTAAAGGCCCCATTCACACCAAATCCACCCAAAAAATGCATGGCTATGAATGGGACCAGTTCACACCACTGCAATCCATTGCGTTCCACTGCAGTGTGATGAAAAAAAAGTAGAGCATGCTCTACTTTCTTTCAGCGCAACATGACGCAGCGCGTCAAAAACAGTTGTAAGAACAGAATAAAGAAAATACATAGAGGTTTGTCCACTCAGGACATGTACAGGTGAAACTCGAATAATTAGAATATCGTGCAAAGTTCATTTATTTCACTAATGCAACTTAAAAGGTGAAACTAATATATGAGATAGACTCATTACATGCAAAGCAAGATAGTTCAAGCCATGATCTGTCATAATTGTGATGATTATGGCTTACAGCTCATGAAAACCCCAAGAACCCCAAATCCACAATCTCAAAAAAGTAGAATATTACATGCAATCAATAAAACAAGGATTGTACATAGAACAATATCGGACCTCTGAAAAGTACAAGCATGCATATGTACTCAGTACTTGGTTTGGGCCCCTTTTGCAGCAATTACTGCAATTACTTTTGCACGATATTCTAATTTCACCTGTAAATTAAAATAAAGATTTGCAACAAATAAATAAACCGAAGAACTCCATTGACTTAAGTTAAGATTTTGGTGTGAACAAGCCCTAATGTAATAAATGACTTTATATATGACGCTCTGTGTCTACACCTGTGCAGATCACTTTCTTGTTTCAGACTTTTCCTTGTGTGTCTGCTTGGATATCATTAGGGTGAGATGGACTATGTCAGTGCTCCCCAACCTTTTTATCGCCGCGGACCGGTCAACGTTTGATAATTTTACCGTGGCCCGCTGAGGGTGGGACGTTGATTGTTTATATTTTAGATTGTTTTGATTTAATAATTTTAATTTAATTGTATTTAAACATGCCTTCAAAATAAAATACAGTTACACCAAAAAATGAAAGCGTTACTGCAATATATTGCATGACCGGACTGCACTGAGACTGTGTGGCCCGGTACCATTTGGTTGGGGAACACTGGACTATGTGATCACTCCAATATTATGGAGAGTTTATGTGGCTCTCAAATGATTGTCCCCAAGTCTGGACAACTTGGACAGGCCGATTTGTCAGATTTGGCTATTTTGATTTAAAACCAAATCTCTTTCTCCACACTGGGGGTTCCTACCTCTGCCAAGTGGAAATCTACAGTTTTTGTTGATGCAGGACTCCCAAAAGGCACCCAGTGCTCAACTCCACTCAGTTAAAGGGTATCTATGGCCAAAAAATTTAAATAAATATGTATTTTTATACTGAATTTCCATAAGTTCTATCCCACTGCTAATAACCATATCCATCTAGAACAGAGGTACCCACAATTTTCTGTTTTAAGATCAAGGAGATCTACATCTGTAGATCACAAAAAACACATCTGTATTTTAAAAACAAACGCATTAAAATGCTTACTAGCACTACTGCATGCATCCTTTTATTGAATAAACCTAATAATTTAAAGCTGGATTGCAGTTTCTTGTTTGGGGCGGGGGAGGGGTTTGTGGCTGTGGTGCCGCACCGCCCCCTTCCGTCCCAGAACAAAAAGTTTTTTTTTACATTATGTTAGGAAACATTTATTATCACCCAATTTTTTAATAAAATATAAAAGACAGGGTTACATCGGGTAAATAGACACCAAACATGTCAAGCTTACAAATTGCGCGCACTCGCAAAAAAACACCATACCCAAAATTGACCATAGGCGACGCTTTAAAAGCTTTTACCGCTCATCAGTTTAGCGTTATCAGTGATTGATGACCCTAAAATTATTGCTCTCACTGCGACTTTCGCGGCGATATGTAACATGTGCGGCGTAATGGGCGCAATCGTCATTTTCGCAGGTATGCGCAACTGACGCATGTTTGCATGCGTATATGTATGGGGGGACTTTTAAAAATTTATATTTGTTTTTTTAATTCTTTATGTGTAACTTTAAAACATTTTTTGGGAAACTTTCATTTTTTTCATATTTTTTTTTTCCACCTAACTTTATTGCTATCACATAGGGGGCTTAGAAACCCCTCCTATGTGATAGCAAAAGATGTGACAGGTCCTCTTTATGGAGACATCAGGGGTCTCCAAGACCCCTAATGTCACCTAGGACCCCCGAAGATGCTGATGAAGCGGAGATCGGTTTCATCAACTTCTCTCCAGCGTCTAAAGCTGGAGAGTGACACAAGAATGCGGAAGTGATGTAACATACATCACTTCCGCATTCTTACATCGGAGAGGGGACCGGAGGGAGCTCGTGTACCGACCTCCCTCTGATCCCGTCAGAGTGGCACTGTGCTGGTTCCGGGCTCGCACCGGAGCCCGGGATCAGCGTGACAACGGGAGGAGGGGCCGCGGAGGGAGGGGGGGACACGGGCCGACTGCCCATTCAAGCGATCCGCCGGCTCTATAGCCGGCGGATCGCTTGTACGTTAACAGGCATCGCTGCCTGTTTTTAAATTGGCTGTATTTCCCGCTTGCGTGCGCCGCACGGCGCACGCTAGTGGGCGTGGCTGATCTGGCCCGCGGGCCGTAGTTTGAGGACCCCTGATTTAGGGGGTTATTCACTAAAGAGCTGAAGGATCCAGCCTCAGCTTCGGCTGAACCGATGGGCTGCTGTATGGGCTATTCACAATAGCTCGTACAGCAGCCGACTGAGTCGAAGTGACAGCCAAAGCGGAGAGAGAACTGCCTTCCGAAGGGCCAGCCGTTCTCCATACATATGACAGCTGGGCTGAGCCAGCCGTGATCTCACAGCTGGCTCCGCCCACTTGCAATGACAGATCAGCGTCCCCAAATGACCTAGTCAAGTGACATCATGGCTGGCTCCACCCAGTTGTTATTCATTGTCCGGGACCAGCTAGAAGACTCTGGCAGGTGCCGGCCAATAGGAAACAATTGGGTGGGGCTAGCTGTCACCGCTAGCTCTGCCCAATAGTTTTTTTTTCTTTAAAATACTTTTATTTCACTATATTTTATCATTTTTAAAATAATTTGTCAACCTTTTTCCCCCCATTCTTTGCACTTATTTCCTATTCCGCTCGGTACCTCTGAGGCATTCGGCTATTCACTTACTGCCGTTCGGCCCCTACGAGAATAGGGGCGAACGGCAGCAAGTGTACTGCCGGAGCTTCGAATCGGCTGAGTTGAAGTCCCTCTGCACTTCAGCTCAGCCGCAGGTAGCCGATGTACGGCTGAAATCAGCCGTACTGAGCCGGAGTAAATAGCCGCATGTCAATCGGCTCACTTCACCTCAGCTTGGTTATTCACTCGGCTGCCTTCGGCAACTAAGTCAAATAACCCTGTTAATGTTTTGGTGGACAAGCATACCAAATATTTGTTGGAAAATGGTATTTATTAGTCAAAAATATTATCCTCCACTATTTTGCTTAGAACTGTGCAGTTGAAGCGTTCAGTGATGCTGCTGCAGTGAACTGAAGAGCTGCAGAACAGCTACTCAGCGCCTGGCTAAAGCTGGCCATACACCTTACAATTATCTGCAGATGTTCCATGGTCAGATGGAAAAAGTGCAACAGATTCCTCCATCTACACTTAACTGTGTGGATGGAGTAATCTCCACCTTGGCCAATCTGTTGCACTTTTTCCATCTGACCACAGAAAATATACAGATAATTGTAAGGTGTATTGGCACCTTAAGGAACTGAATGCACCTCACGATTTAAAATGATTTAACTGGTTGCTATAGGCAACTAAATGTACACAAGATTATGACACATCTCTCACGCATCAGCATTTGTTGACATGACAGATACCCTTTATAACATTCTTGTGGCGCATATACACTGAGTGGCCAGATTATTATGACCACCCCATCAGTACTTCTTTGGGCCACGAGATGACTTCGTTGGGCCGCCTCGTGACTCCACGAGATGTTGAAAGGTGATGCGAGGAATCTGACACTGCACTGTAGCCCTTCTGTTGTCTTGTACCAGTCTTGCCACTCTCCGTTCTGCCCTAACAATGACTAGTCGCTGACGGCCATATTTCGCACATTCAGACCCAGATTTTCGGCTCACAGTCCAGCCTTTAAACACTTTAACAACAGCTGCTCTTGAACATTTAACAAATTCTGCTGTTTTGCTGATACACGCTCCATGGCTCCGAGCGCCAACAATCATCCGACGCTCAAAGGCTGTTAAATCGCGTTGTTTACCCATATCTTCAGAAAAAAATCACCGCTACTGTCGTGGTAAACAACCTGCTTCCCTATTTATAATGGTCTGGCACTCTAGCAACTTCAGCGTGGAATTATAGCTAATTTGCCTACAAACGTCAGGTGTTCATAATAAACTGGCCACTCAGTGTATACAGTATATATACTGAGAGGGGAATTTATCAAAACTAGAGCAGACAATATCTGGAGCAGCTGTGCATGGCAACCAATCAGCTTCTCTCTTTCAATTTCAAATCTTAAGTGAACAAACTGAAGAGAGAAGCTGATTGGTTGTCACGGGCAACTGCTTCAGATTTTGTCTGGTCCAGTGTTGATAAAATCCCACGACAGTATACACATATACAATAATTGTAACTGTCAAATATTTGAACATAATTGTCAATATATAAACCAATAGTGAGATTAGAGGAAACCACGCATGCATTATGCCTGTAAGACCCATCTTTCCTTCCTCGGCTTTAGTTGTAAACACACAGGCCGATCAGGTCATTGCACCTTCACAACAGCAAATCTAATAGACACAGTCATGTGAGATCAGAATGAATGGAGCTCTATAAGCAACCGTTAACTAGCTCACTTCCTCTTCCCGCATCACTCGTTCTTCCAGTTCCTTCTCCATCCCTTCCCACAGCCAATCACCTCTCACTTTCAGCTCTACTCTCAACCAATCGCAGCTATCCACGAAGAGAAGCTCCTGGAAGGTCTCCTCCCAGCAAAGGACTGGCAGCTGTTACACCCACTCGCTGACCGCCAATGGGTCTTAGTCCCACCGGAGATGCGCTTTGCAGCCAATCAGGATGATAGTGGGGCGTGTTTGCTGAGGGGGGGTTTGCGTGAACCGCTTCCTCCCTTTTAGTACGTAGCTCCTCCCCTTCTGCTTCACTCCCGGCAGGACACGTGAAGGCATTTGGTGCAGCGGCGGTAACGGGCGGGTGACTGTGGAGGACAAGCCTGTGCCGGTGGTGAGCGGGTCACTAAGGGGGCGGTGTGGGCTGGCAGAACGGTGGGCCTATAGCGCGGCAGGCCTGACTCAGGGATATACCGTGTGTGTGGTGCGCTGTAGGCCTCACCCCTGTTATTGTCTATGTACAGTGTAGGGATAAACATGCCATTTTCCAGTCAGGAGTTGTCATAAATATTAACTAGTCATATTCTGTTATGCCTGATATGGGCCGCCTTGGATTACTGTACGCTCACATTGCTACACCCTTCATAATGGGCTTCACTCAGCAGGTTAGCTTGTAAAATGAATAAGACATTATACAGAAGGCTGATGTGTGGAAGGTACAGCTGGCTCCCATTGTTGGTACCAGACCTCTTCCACCTAGAATTCTTCTATATTGGTTTGGTAAATAGGCCTGTTGGGATGAATGGCACTTGTCACAGCTGATGCAGTACTGATGGCTGCCATTGTCTGGCTCCATGTAGAAGTCCTAGTTTCAGGTCAGGTACCTATTGCCTAGCTCTGTGTAGGGGTGCTACCAGGTCAGGTGCCCATTTCCTGGCTTCCTGCAGAGGTTCAGGTCAGGTGCCCGTTTCCTGGCTTCCTGCAGAGCTTCTAGTTCAGGTCACATGCCCGTTTCCTGCAGAGGTTCAGGTCAGGTGCCCATTTCCTGGCTTCCTGCAGAGGTTCAGGTCAGGTGCCCGTTTCCTGGCTTCCAGCAGAGGTTCTAGTTCAAGTCACGTGCCCATTTCCTGGCTTCCCGCAGAGGTTCAGGTCAGTTGCCTGGATTCCTGCAGAGGTTGTAGTTCAATTACCCATTGCCTAACTTCCTGTAGAGGTTCCAGTTAAATTGCCCATTGCCTAGCTTCCTGTAGAGGTTCCAGGTCTGGTGCCCATATTCTGGTTTCCCGTAGAGGTACTACCGGTAGTTCCAGGTTAGGTGGCCATTGCCTGGCTTCCAGTAGAGGTGCTAGTTCCAGGTCAGGCGCCCGTTGCCTGGCTTCCTGTAGAGGTTCCAGGTCAGGCGCCCGTTGCCTGGCTTCCTGTAGAGGTTCCAGGTCAGGCGCCCGTTGCCTGGCTTCCTGTAGAGGTTCCAGGTCAGGCGCCCGTTGCCTGGCTTCCTGTAGAGGTTCCAGGTCAGGCGCCCGTTGCCTGGCTTCCTGTAGAGGTTCCAGGTCAGGCGCCCGTTGCCTGGCTTCCTGTAGAGGTTCCAGGTCAGGCGCCCGTTGCCTGGCTTCCTGTAGAGGTTCCAGGTCAGGTGCCCGTTGCCTGGCTTCCTGTAGTGGTGCTAGTTCTAGGTCAGGTGACAATTAGGTTTCCCAGGGCAGGAGCCCATTGCCTGGCTCCCTGTAGCAAATCATAGGACAGCTGTCCATTACCTGGCTCCCTATATTGCTGGGACAACTTGCCGCCAAGTGTGATCCTTCCAAGTTGTGCTCTGCACTGGACCATGCTCTGTTTTCTGGCGTCAGTTGCAAGTAATACGTGAAATGGGTGTTGTAGTGTGACAGGATCTGTCATGTTCATATGTGAAAGGTCATTTTATCTAAAACCCACACAGGCATGGTCTATGCTAGTGAGTTTGCTGCAGGTCAATTAGAGGCCAAAACAGAAGGCTGATGGTACATTTATGTTCACCAGGCAGCAGTGCACATAGACTGCATTGTGTTGTATAAAATCCCCCACTCCTAGTGCCAGCTGGGATGCATTGATCCAGCACCAGTCAGAAAAGAAATGTGTTCTGGATTGCTAGCTCACTAATCAGGGATGCAAGGACATGGATGAGCGTCCTGGTGCATGCATCTTTAAAGTACATTTAAATCCAAAACTTTTTAATTTTGGATAGCGTAGAAAAGATTTAAAACCTGTGAGGTTTTTCCTCCTCTTGTCTCCCATTTAGGAAGTTCTCTTCACTTCCTATTCCTTAGATACAACAGGAGATTGTCTTCAAAGTAAGGGAAATCCTCTGTTAGATTGTCACTGCAAGTGTCCGCATTGGAAGAGTTCCTCACTATTTCTGTTCGGGTGCCAGCTCATCATTTTGGCTCTTTCTTCATGTTCAGTCCTGGTAACTGTGACAGCTAATGAGTGATTTTTGCCCAGCTAAAATGCACAAAAAACAACCTGGCCTTCCCTACCAAAACAAAAATAAGTGTACATCAAAGCAGCAAATGCTCGAATTTTAATAGGTAACAGGACCTTTACCCAAAATAATTCACATCCAGTGTTTTCTGCGAGAAGAGCTTTTTGTCTGATAGATTCAAAACCCTGTAAATGATTGTATCAGATGCAGACGACTCGTGTACATCTGTGCCATGGCCTGCGCAAAAGTGGGCACTGTTTGACAGTTTGCTTAAGCTGTGCATACACTGGCTGCAGGCTGAATGAGCCAAAAAACGCTTGATTTCCCCCCTTGCCAGTCTACTGTATTCTGGCAGAGACGGTCTGCCATTGTCAGAATACCCGAACCGTGACTGCAGCTGATTGGCTACAGTCACTTTTAGGCAGAGTTTATTTAAACCGGCTCCTGAAAAGTCAATTGAAAAATGGACTCCTGAGGTGGCCACACACACCTTGAATTTTGGCCGAGTCAGTGGGATTATGCTGAGATTCAACCAGTGTATGGCCAACTAATAAAGTACAGCAGGTTGTCTTTGGAGACACTCTGACGGCAGGCCGCTATAGATTATTACTGGCAAGTGCATAGTAAAGCAGACGGAAATCGCTGTATGATTGTAAATAAAGCCTGGCCTTGTGCAGGCCATGCCTTGGAGACCTGCACGTAAGTGTTTAGTTTCAGTGTAGTCTTCTAGTGTGCTTAACATCCATCATAATGCTTATTAGGACTTTTGTTGTTTTAAAGATTCTTTTCACGATCTGTTATTTTTCTTCCAATCCTTTCTTTTTAAATATTTTGTATAATTCTGGTAATGTTAAAATAGGCTTGTTTCTTACCCTTCTGTTTTATTGGACGTATCAGCGCAATCTAAAAGCAGCATAGATGTCTGAGCTATCTGCATTTTATTGTATCACTGTTCTGTGGTTTCTCTGTGGTCGGTGGTAAAATTTGCATTAAAGGTTACGTATTTGCACAAATGTGAACAAACAGCAACATATACCACCTTACAAAGTGTCTTAAAGGACCATGATCATTAAACCTATTATGTTTTGTAAACTGTTTCAGTTTATAAATTCCTTTATTTTACAATCCTTAATGTTATTTAAAAAAAAAAAAAATGTCTCCACATTTCAATGCAGGCCAAGCTACCCTGACAAGTGACTGTGACAGCGACGGTGGCAAACTATAGAACTACTGGGGGTGCTTGAAACAGTGATTTTATTACCTTTTTATAAGGCAGTGGTGTGACCTTTGCCCATACCATTGCACTGCTTTTCAAGAAAAAGAATTATGCGGCACATTTATAATGCACTATTGTGTTCTTTAGAAATCTGCTTTCCGCTTCATTTGCTTGGGACTCCAAAGCAAGAGAATCCCCATTCATTTTCGCAAATTGTGGGAGGAGGAGAAAGCATGTCATGACAGGTCATGTGATAGGGCTCTCCTATGCGGGAGTGTTCTCTGCAGCATTATGTAGGACATGACAAGTCTCCCCCACTGCACTCTGAATTTTATACATCTTAAGCTGCAGTGTGGTGTAATTACTCTGATGTCCTGCACTGTACACAAAGTGAATCCTGCATCCTTATTTTTTGCAACTGCTCAACCACCACTGGTAATACCGTGTTTCCCCGAAAATAAGACACTGTCTTATTTTTTTTCTGGCTCAAAAAAACACACTAGGTCTTATTTTCGGGGTAGGTCTTATTTTCGGGGAAACGGGGTATTATAGTTTGTGCCCACTTCTGTCACAGTGACTTGCTACCTCATAGTTTTTTAGTAAACTTAGACAAATATAAAGACCAGTGAAAGGAAAACATATATTTGAATACAATTATATATATTATCCTCATGAAGTTATCAAAATACACTATTTGTCACCACAGTGGTCCTTTAAGCACCATCCCAATTTGTTTTGTAATATGCTTACAATGTGGTTTTCTCATATAGCATCTATATACACTTGGGGCTTTCCTAGTAGTCATTATCAGTTTAAAACGCATGTATCTGGCTGCATGTAAGTGACCTGGGCGGTTGGGCAAAACTGCTTTCCTGCTCTTCATTTAGCCCTGCTTGCCCCCAGCAGGGCTAAATGTAGAAAAAGAAAAATCCTGCCCTGCTGTGGGCAAGCAGGGCTAAATGTAGGAAAAAGAAAAACCCTGCCCACTGGCCAGAACTGCATATCCCGTGCGTCGGGCAATAGGAATTTCACACCCCTGTGAATATGGAGGGGGAGTATTGTAGAGCTTTAAGCCCAATTTAAGGTCGAAGTTCATTCAAGTTGAGTCTCTGAAGGCACTTTAGGCTGGCTTAAAGGAATGTGGCGTCTCCCTTTTATGACTGCTTTGCAGGGTAGACATTTTATATCCTTTTCCTCTGCACAATCTTACTGCAAGTGTCACTTTGCTAAGCTTATGAACAGTGATTTTTACCTCCTGTCAGCGGTCGGAGCATCATGTGCCCCAGGGTTATAGCACAGGAGGGAAGTTCTATGGATATACAGCTACATCATGCATGTAGGTGGAGCTTAGTGGGAAGAGATGCATTCGGTAAATGTTGCTTAAAAGCTCAACTCCAGGCATAAAAACTTTTCATATAAATAATATATTCCTTAATAACCACAAAGGGTATAAATGCACTTTGTGTGCACCAAAGGCCTTTTGCAAACCCACATATAACCCTGTAAAGGTAGCGGTGACATCATCACTGTGCTGCACATAGCCTGAGCAGAGCTGTGGGAGGGATCCAACAGGCTTCACCCACTGCAGGGTGCTTGCAGGAAACCACAGGAGCGGACAGGGACAAGACTAGTCACCCAGCACAAGGAGAGAGTGCAGCAGTGCCTAGTCTTTATTACAGAAAATCCTTGCACAGATCTGGAATAAATACAAAAAGCAAACCAAGGTTCAAGTAAGAATACACACCTCTTGTATTTAGAGAATAGCTGCTTATCCTAGAGTTTAGTTTTAAAGAGGAAATTCACCCTTATCTGTAAAATGACAACAGACACCTTTAGAAATGTTTAGTAATGACAATCTACAAACAAATACTGATGGATAATTGCCAGCTTTTTATTTTTTATATTTGCCTTATTTTTCTTTAACTCCCCATTCTTCTTATATTGGCCATTTTCACTAAGGGCAGATGAATCCATCTCTTTACTTCTGGACCTCTGGCACATGTGACTAGGACATGTGACCATACTCATCTCAGGGGAGGAAAATTCCTTTCCCTGAGATCTCGTGAGATTTCCCAGCAATGCTCTGTGATGTATCCTTCCCAAGTGGACCAGGAAGTGGAAAAACAGTAATTCTAAATAAAAGAAAACATTTTAACCTCCCTGGCGGTATTTTTTGTTTTTCATTTTTCGTTCTATTTTTTTTTTTAGATATATAGATAGATCCCTCCGCGCCCCTGCGACGCGTACGCTCGCAAGGGACGGATGCCGACATCGGCCGGAGAACACAGCGCAGCTCGAGGGACAAGGTAAGTTATTGCTATGCGGCATTCCCGAGTGTAGCTCGTGGTTACCGCTTATGGTATGGAAAGTAACCCCCGAGCTACACTCGGAAATACCGCCAGGGAGGTTAAGTAATGAATGTAACATGATTTTATAGCTGCATTCTGGTGTGATTTTTAGTGAAAAGGGGGTAAAGGTCCTGTTTAATATTATGTATGGTAAGGAGTGTAGCTCCACTTTGCAGTGGGCCTGGTGTAAATTTAAAATGTTGCACAAGGTTTATTTTGTGTCTGTTGGAGGGTTCATGATGTGTTGAAAGACTTGGCACTTTCGTCCTTGGGGGGCCATAGTGCCAAGTACTAGAGTTGTTTTAAAAACCTAAAAGGAGAAGTTGCTATGGACAACTCATAAAATCAGGTGCAACACTAGGGCTATCTGTGCTGTTCCAGTGCGATCCCAAAAAATTGTGCACTGAATAGGCTCTAATGTACTGATTTTTTTATGAGGTGCATTAGAAATTGGAAGTGATTTGACAGAGAGCTATGCTGTTTGCTAAATGTATATCTGATTATCAGTTACCACCTGCACATATGTCATTCCGGTCCTCTTAAATTACTATGATCCTCTTTCACACATAGATTTTCTGTTCCATGGGCTTTCTTTTAATCTTACTAATGGGCACATGAAGTGTTAAATAGCCTTCCTCCATTCTTTGGCTGGCTTTTCTTAGTTCTTCCTTTTTTTAATATCATTAAATTACCTATTTGAAATATATCTATTTCAAGCTAGCACTAGTCGCATTGTTTGCCATTTAAAAGTTCTGTCCGAAAGAGCCTCTCTTACATCAGTGAAGAACAAGGTAAAAAAAATCTGAGGATTTGTATAATAGTAAAGGGTGCATATGCTGCTGTATAATCACCTAAAATTGTCTGTCTTGCTCTGCAAGACAGATTGGATGACCTGTTGTTTGTAAGTGGTGGCAGTAGGTTTTTTGTCTTTTTACCACCAGTGATTAGAGTGGCTCCGCCCTAGCCATGGCTATGTTAGGGAGGTTGGACTGTGCCATTGCAGTGGCTACCCCAGCTTTTGACTAAGCTGACTTAATGCTGTGACTTTGTATTTGAGCCAGAAGGAGTGCACAACAGATGTTCCTAGAGTCCAAAAGTGTTTACATCCTCAAATAACAGGAAAATAATAGCAGCCAATGTGTTTTGGGGGCTAAACAATCCCCCTTCATTAGCACTTATAAGAACTAGTACTCGGCACATATCTCCTGTTTAAATCAAGCAAAGCCCAGAGAAAAATTGGCCGATGGGTGCCTTTGTCAAAGACTCAGCTGGTGTTGTTGCTACTCTCTTGCTGGCATAGACATTCATCCAAGAAACTGCAGTGATTGGCCCAGCTTTGTCACATGTGAGTGAGGAGGAAGTTGAATAGATCAGTTTGGTTTGAAGCTTACAAAGAACTTTCTTTTCTTACTCCTAGTAGCAGAAAAAACAGCTGGAGGAGAGAAGGAAAGGTCAGTATGTGCCACTGGGGAGAGGGACATTAAAGCAAATCTGTTGCTTGCCATGCATGAGCATTAACTGCATTGTTTCATCACCTGAGGGGCTATTCACACTAGCCTGTCCACTAAAGCAGATAGGCTAGTGCGTTGTGACCGCTCTGGTAGTGTGTTTTGTATGGAATGTTTTTCTTTTAGGTGGAGTGTGCAATGTATGCACTCTATTTCAGTCCCTGCATGGCAGCGCCGTGGCATGTGATGAAATGCATTATCACAGCGCACCGCCCACTGTGTTGGGTGAATAAGACGCATAGAAAACCATTTCTCTGTGTCATTGTGATGACCTGCGTTGATCTGGTGCAGTCCAATGCAGATCACCACTGTATGTGTGAACGGGCCTTGAAGAGGAACAATCGTGAAGCTAAGCCATATACATTGTAAAATGGTCAGATTGCACATGCCACTATGTCTACAACCAGCTTTAGAGGATCAACACTTTGGTGGAAAATAATTATGTATATCTGAAGTAAAGGATCATGTTGTCTTGTTGAAATTGCTCATTATCTGTGATAAATGCTGCATTCAGTGAGGCATAGTGTTTCATAAGTGAACCAGCAATTATGCAATCTCTTCATCCTTCCTGTTTTTCCAGTTGCGTTGGCTCTGAATCTTTAATAACTTCAATTTTTTCAGACTTAAAAGATAAATGCACTTTCCCTTTACCCTGACCTAACCCAACCTCTCCCTCCACAGATGCATACTTATCTCGATCAGACGGCCACATCTGCCATTGTTATATTAAATCCATGCTCCAACTGTGCATTATAGCCCTATATCTCCAGCATTTGGACACAGCCCTATAAAAGTCTATGGGGCTGTAATGCTCAGGTGTGGCCAAGACAGATGCATTCAAGTACCTTAACTATTAACAAAAATTTAACTTATTTGTGTATCACTCCGCTGTAGATCCCCAAATCATCTCTGAATTGATGCTGACACTGTCCTTCCTCCTGGTACTTGAATGCATTTTTAAGATTTAAAAGAGAACTATGGAGTAAGTGTTTTTCCCTCTTTGGGGTCACGGGAGGACATATACTAACTTCCTCCCGTGACCCAAAGCTCAGTATATAGCGAGCTATTGCCCGTGATATACTGAGAACGCTGCAGCTGCGACGGATCCTGACAATTATGTCTGGATCCACCCATGCTGCGTGAGTGACAGCTGGCTCTTCCTATCTAGAGGCAGAGCCAGCTGTGCCCTCCCCCGTCCGGTCGTCCACTCAGTGCTGGAGGGGGGATCCCTGAGTGACAGTCACCGCTCTCTGCAGGGAGATGATCGGAAAGTGAGCGAGCAGCGGTATGTGTTTGCTCCCTTACCGATCTATAGAGCCGACGCGTGACAGATTCTTTGTCACAGGTCGGCTCTAACTATGAGTGGAATTCACTCACCACATAGTTCTCCTTAACTCCTGAGTTTAGTGTCACTTTAACTTTCCTGGCGGTAATCTTGAGTGTGGCTCTGATTTAATTTTCAGTACCAAAAGCGGTAACCCCGAGCCACACTCGGGATTACACTGTGCGTCACTTACCTTGCGAGCTCCGCTGTGTCCTCTGGCTGATGCCGGCATCCGTGTTCCGTCCCTTGCGAGCGCCCGCACCACAGGGGGGTGGAACCGGCAGGAAATGTAAAAGTTAAACATAGTTTAAAAATACTGAGGTAATCAGACCGCCAGGGAGGTTGAGTAGGAAACACGGAATGCCAGGTGAGTATACAGTGTGATCTTTTGCAAGGGACTTCCTTTGCCAGATGTTTAGTGTGAGTCTATATCTTTTGCCACATCTTTCCAAAATGTAGGACCTCGGCAGAGAGAGGGTTGGATTTCGGAAGAACAAATTACTGAAATGCTTCTACACGGACTTTAAACAATTTGTAACTGTAATCAGTAGTAAGTAGTGATCACTGTTATATACCCATTTATTTCCACACTGACCCAACAATGTAATTCAAACGGAATCAAAACCTCTGGAGTGCACCTTAGGCCGCATTCACACACAACGCAAGAGCAAAATTGTATATTGGGTGCATGCGCGTGTATATGCGTGCACTATTTGCAATCCCACACTGCATCATTGCTTATAGAAATGTCAATGAACTGTCAGCGCGTTCGTGCATATATGCACGCAAACGTGTATATGAGCAGAAATACGCTGCCCGGACGCATCTTGGGTCCATTCTGCTTTTGTGCATTTTTACGCTGCGCAAATATACGGCTCCATACGCAGCTATGTGTATGGAGCCATTTATTTGCATATGGTACCATACGCACGGCAGTGTGAATGAGGCCTAACTGTGCATTTTTACTGAATCTCTGATTTTTGCATGATGCAAAGAATAAAGCCCTTATTAAAACCCAGACACACACACACACACACACACACTCTCTCGATTGATAAATTCCTTTTGTCAGAAAAGATGTGGTTTGGTTGGAGTGATAACGGGAATTGATAAGATGGAACTCTGGGGATGCAGCTGGTCAAACAAAGACAACAGCTGTGCACCTTGCGTTTATCTTCAGAGCCTTTCATTTCTATTCCTATCTAGTGCTGGTTATGCAGTCTTCTCCAGACTGATGAGACAATGACGGGAATATATCAAACCTGGAGCAGCTGTGCAGGGCATCAGTTTGTTCAGTTAAGATTTGAAAATGGAAGAGAGAAGCTGATTGGTTGCCATGCACAGCTGCACCAGATTTTGTCTGCTCTAGTTTTGATAAATTCCCTTCAATGTGTTTTTAAGGTTTGTTTATGGTCAGACAGAAATGTCTTGCATTTGTACGGGTTAGTAATGGAACAATCTGAATAATTACCTCTCAGGGCTTGTTCACACCAAATGCAGACCAGATCCGGTCAGGTTTCTGCACACGCACGGCGCGTTTTTGATGCGTTTTTTCCAGGAAGCTAACACGGTTATTTGGTCATTTCCTTTTACCTTTGACCTTTCATTAGCTGTTCCGATTATTTCCTGCTTCCTCTGACCTTGTTTCACATGTAAAATTGTTGCAACATGGATCCATGGGATGCAGGCATGCTCCTGGTGATGGTTATTATACTGCTACGCCAAAGTGCTGTAAGGAGACGTCGCTTTTGGGTGCACCCACTGATGAGAGAAAGAGATCCAAAGGGCCAGTTTGGGACTCTATATGCAGACCTTCGTGCACACCCAGACAAGTTTTTTTCATACACCCGCATGTCGATATCTAGGTAGGAATGTTTGCATGTGATGTGTCCCTTCCAAAGACAGGAAGTGACAAAGGAAGATTAGGTCTTGACAGATGACCATAGAGGTTTTTTTTCTTCATGGTTATTTGTTCCCATTGAATTGCATTGGGTTGCATTGCGATGCGTTTTTGATGCGTTCCAGACCAGATCCAGAGCAGGTAAAATAGGGCTTGCCGCAGTTTTTTCATCCGGTCTGGATCCGCACGCTGCAATGTGAACTGGAGGTCAAAATACCATAGGAATACATTGGACGCAGTTTTGATCCGGTCTGGATCTGCTCTGGTCTGGATCTGCTCCGCGCTTGGTGTGAACAAGCCCTAAGCTGCATGATGCTCTCTTTAATATTTATAATGCTTGCATTTGTATCATTCTTGGAAAAACCTGAGGCACACCGCACATATTCTGAAAATGCTAGCTCTGGTGTGGTGTAGTCAGCTGCTGGAAAACTACAAGTTTTATTAACCCCTTCGTGACTGACGACGTACAGTGTACGTCGCCAGCATCGGGGCTGTTTAAACAGACTCCCGGCGACTTTTGCCGCCGGGACTCTGTTTAAGTGAGGAGGATTTGTCATAGACTGGCAGTGGGAGGTTACCCAGGTTATGCAGTGGCCTAAATTGGGAAGAAGAGAAGATGTCAGTCTTGCATTGGAGGTATTGCTGGGCCATTCCACTGACCCTTCGAAGAGCAATACCCATTGCTTATCTTCCCATGCACAGATGTTGTTCTACCAGGTTGCAGGGATCAGTCCCCTTTTTTCTTTAACAGCCTGCCGCCGCTGCTGTGGGTGAAGTTAGCCACTTATCTTGTAAACTGAAGCAATGCTACTGACTGTTACCGTCCCAATTGTATAGACTATCTCTTCATCCATGGAGAACGGTTTAAAAGAACACACTGTTCCTTGCTGCCAATCACATTTGTTTACCCTGGAGGTCAGGATTTTATCTTGTTTATATGAACGCCTCAGCATTGCTATTACATTATTTTCGTGCCTAATATAATTAAGACAATTGGCTGCCCAGACCACATTCACGAGATGGAGAGAGGGTTTCAACCATGTGTAAGCATCTCCTAGCTCTGGGTAGCGATAGAGGAGCAAAGGGAAGGCAAGTATAAGCTGCCACTGGGGCCAACTTTAATGTCACCCTGTTGCATTGCCCTAAAGACCTGATAAGGTGTATGGGCTTCTACTGGTGCCCTTTCCTGAAAATTCATATTTCATATTCCAGTTGGGTGAATAAATGGTCATTAAAACCCAAGACAGAGAGGCAGAGAATAGAATGACAGCATCAGAGCATGTATCTTTAAAACAAACGCCAAAAAACATTCTCATTTGTATGCTCAGTTAAATTCAAAAATGTTAATTGCAGGAGTGGCTGCAAGGCGTTGGCTATAACCACAGAGGGTTAAATGGAGGTGACTGTAGTCAGGTTTTGTCTGTCGGGGTGGATCTGTCATACTTTGCAAGTGAGATCCATAGTCAATTTAGCCTTGTTTGTCAGAACATATTTTGCACCTTTGTATTATTCATATAGTGTCAGTCCCAAGTTGCTTTAAATAGCTACTCCAGGCTAAACCGAAAAGTAGAATTGGCATTTAAAATAAGCTGTTGAAATGAATATCGTGTATATAACCAGTATACACTAAAACCTTTCAAAGGTTGCAGCAGATATGCAGTTCAGTATTTGACATCTTTACAGACTAT
>NW_017306426.1:678227-684164 GCF_000935625.1 Nanorana parkeri
GCAGTAGAACAGGGAAAGCTCCCTTAGCATCCTGCAACTTTTTTTGCTTCAGATTGTTTGTGCCCAAACTGTATTTGCTATTGGCTTTTGTGTGCTAACATTATCAGTATTGTTTATTTTAGTTCCTTTTGATAAGTGTTGGCTGGGACATGTATAACTGCTTAACATTTGTTTGTTTATTAGTATTTGACAGCATTTTATTTACATTGATGATCACTGCATTATATCGTTGTGTGCACCCGTAGACAACAAATGTTTCCTCAAGAATTGGTCCCCATTCACACTTGGGCGTAAGCATTTTCAGATTGGTTCGATGCATTTAGTTTTGCGCTTGTTTTTCAAGATTGAGCATATTTGTTTTAGTCCCTGGAAAGCTAGTTACAAGGAGGCAAACCCATTAGTTGCCGAATCACATAAAAAACGTGTGCAATGCTTTGTTTTCGTGCATTTTTCAGATGCTCCTATTAAAGTCTGTGGGGTTCTACCAGAAAATAAGCTCATGTAATTTCTCACTTCAATCGACATGTAACAGAAGACTCGGGTGTAACAGGAACTATTGAAAATAATGGGATTCTTCATGTTCAGCATTATCATACTTTAGGAAATGCACAAGGACATTTATGAGCTGAGTGATTTCCACGCATCCCCATAGTTAGAGCCGACATGTGACATTGAAATTGTCACGTGTCTCTATTGATCGGAAAGTGAGCGAAAACATACTGCCGCTCACTCACTGACTTCCGGATCATCTCCCTGCAGAGAGCGGCACTGCTGTTGTAACAAGGTGGAGTGCGTGTTGGACCGATGTGTGACACACAGCACATCGGTCTTTTTTCTTTTGCATATTGCCAGACATAGGTGTTTCCAGCTGAGGGAGCCTTTTGTGTAAAAAAAAAAAAAAACTTCCTAGATTTATTTTTTTACACACTTTTACTGCCATTTCTCCTGGACTTCTTTGCAACGACAGCACAGTTCTCTAGCGTGAACTGCCACAATAGGTTACAGGTGAAACTCAAATAATTAGAATATCGTGCAAAAGTAATTGCAGTAAGTGCTGCAAAAGGGGCCCAAACCAAGTACATATGCATGATTGTACTTTTCAGAGGTCCGATATTGTTCTATGTACAATCCTTGTTTTATTGATTGCATGTAATATTCTACTTTTTTGAGGTTGTGGATTTGGGGTTCTTGGGGTTTGCATGAGCTGTAAGCCATAATCATCACAATTATGACAAATCACGGCTTGAACTATCTTGCTTTGCATGTAATGAGTCTATCTCATATATTAGTTTCACCTTTTAAGCATTAGTGAAATAAATGAACTTTGCACGATATTCTAATTATTCGAGTTTCACCTGTATAGTGGGAATCCTCTTGTTCATTGCTATAGTGCTTCTAGAAAAGCACTTCAGATCGCTCAGATGTGAACCAGGGCTTAGGCATTAAAGTGCAGAAGTGCTAATGTTTCCTAAAATTATTATATATTGTGCACCTGTGTATCTACATACACAAGTGTTTTGAGTCTATATAAACACACCAACAATTTTTAGACTTCTTTCTTTAGGAAGTTCCTGGCTAACTGCATGGAGTGCATTTATTGTATTCTCCAGGCAGTTAAATTATTAATTTAAGAATGCATTAAAAAGACCCATCTTCAGCAACCATCTACAAAGCGGCTTGACAGTTAGTGATCTTTTCCAGAGCTCTGCCAGCATCAGACATCTTATGTATATTGTGAGTAAATGGAAGCCTCAAACATTACATCCTTGGGTAAGGCCTAGTTAGATGTGAACTGGCTGCTTTAACCTCACAGAGAAAATCTGAACACCCAGCTATTCAGAGAGAGTCTATGTTTGAATGTCAAGAGATATTTAATTATCGCTGGTAGATGTAGTGCAAATAATTATTTTAGCTGCAGTTTCCAGCAAGATCATGTATGGTGATAAATAGTACTGCCCGTGGCCTTGATTTGATGTTTGTAGCAGCACAATAACTGTGTATGAAAAATATGCTTTTCTAAATGCAGAATATTGAATAAAGCTCTGTTTTGGGAAACCCATCCTTTTAGTTACAAACATTAGCCACAAAATTCCATGCGACCAACTGCAAAATGTGGCCAGTTTGACTGATTCTAACGTCCTCTCTCTAGATTACATTTCCCATTCAGAGCAGACTGCCAGATAAAGGAGATCAGTATGTTTTACTGACCTACTTTGTGTTCAATCTGCCAGATGCTGGTGCTGTTATTTTCTGTTGACCATTTTATTTGCAAGCTATAGTATGTTGTTTTTCCTGTATGAAGAACAGTTATGAACAGTTGGCCAAGTAGTTTTCCGTTTTAAATGTTATGTTGCTAAAGTGTACACGTATAGGCAAATACCTGTTTTCTGCCAGCAATCCAGTGTGCTCCTGAATTTCCTGTTTGAGTTGACAACCCAATGGCTCTGCTATGCTGAAATCCCAAGTATTGTCGGCAGCCCTGTCCGGTTCTTCTTCTTTTTTTTTTTTTTTTTTTTTTTTATCTATACAAATACACACATAAGGTAGGCGGTGTTTGTGGGGACATTTTAGCAAGGCTGATGACTTTGCTTGGGATGTCAGTGTAGCAGAGTTCACAGGAAGTTAGCAGTTCACTGGATTACGGACAGGGTCACATATATTTTTCTTGTTCATTAAGATACAGGAATTCAGAAACTGTTGCATTATACTGCCACCTACAAGAAGATTTAGGTTGCCCATACACCTTAGGAATATCGGCCGATTTTCGTATGCAATCGCGTTTTCGTCCGATATTTGTAAGGTTGATGGGCAGTGTACAACCGCAAATACTGTACAATCGATCGACTTTTGACTAACCAGCGGGTTAGAAAACTTCGGTCGATCGTACGATTTTCACAAAGTTGGTGGCTTTTCCGTACCTCAAAATTCGTACGATTTACACTGCTCATGCGCAAACGAAAATACGTGTGGTCAATTACCACAATTCATCCAGGTGCTTTTTTTTTAAATGACTGCTGATTTGAACCTTGCAATAATCGGGACAAACAAATCAATGGCCAACCTGGTATGACCGACCGCTCCTATGCTCCCTGCATGCCTCTTTTTTTTTTTTTTTGCTTGCCGCTGTTTTAAGAGGATGGACGCCTTTTCCCACGATGCTTAAAGCTGACAAGTCGACACTCCGCAACATCCACCATTGCACATAGAAGACATACTTTGTTGGCATGAGGAAAGAAACTTCCAAGTGGGCCAAGTATCAAGGGCAGATCTCAGTGCTTGTGGTTGTTTCAGAGACTGCTGACTTTTCATTCTTTGTGCAGGGTGTCTTGTGATTCTCCCTGTGCGATCATCCATTATTATGTGAGATCTGCATTTGGTTCTCTTTGGCATTTCAGAAACCACATTTTGAACCTGTCATGCATATGGCCCTTTCTACTCTTATAATATGCGTTTCTTGTTGTCATCACCTCTGCGAGGTGTGTATCTGAGCTGGCAGCCTGGTCTTAAAGAACAGTTCTGGTTTTAAACAAGTGGTGTTGCGGCCTAGAGCCTCCTTCCTTACTAAGGTGGTTTCGACCTTCCTTCTTAATCATGACATTGTTCTTGCTTTCCCTTGATGGAGTTTTGAGCAAATACAAACATCCCTTTTTTTTTAAATGTATTTATTTAATGTACATGTAGATTTTCAAGGAAACAAGACATGACCTAACTTAAAACATTTCCAAACTGCTTCATTGAAGGTAACTTGGGCTCTCAACTTCTGCCGAGTTGGATGTTAAACTTTGACATTTCTCATTAAAGGGGGTTCTAAACCCTCTGTTTTTTTTTGCCTATATCTACTGCTAGCAAGCAGTAGATATAGGCAAAAAGTTGTTTGTTTTTTTAAACCCGCTTTAACAGCAGTTTACACTTACCGTGTTATTGCTGCGCGCTCCCGCCGGAAAATCTGGAACTGATGGAGCAGCCGCAAAGCATCTTGGGGCGGGCGCATCCGCAGTTCGGATTGTCGGCCGGGAGACGAGCAGAGACGCAAGGTAAGTCTATGGACGCGTACACCCGCATGCAGACACCGCTGGATCGGAAGTCCCTGCAGGGACAGAGGAGTCAGCGATGGATCGGAGAGCTGCCGCACCGCTGGAGGGACAGATGAAAACATCAGGAAAGATCGGATTAAGAGACATCGTTTAACGTGCTAACTGCTAACATTAACATATGGGGGGGGGGATTTAGACTTTAATGTCCCTTTTAAGGCCCCATTCACCCCAGGGAACGCACATAGCGGTCACCCTCGTTCCTGCTTGTGGGACTTGTTGCTCTGTTGGATTGCCGTTACCTAGTAATGGCAACGCATGCATATTCCGCATTTGTGCATGTATCCTGAACACCCCTTGAAGCGCACACATTTGATGTGCGTTCATGATGCACCTTGGTATGAACAGAGCCTAAACTGACTTTGGTCAACAGTAGGGACTCTGGCAATTAGCAGCTGAATGATTGTGCTGTAAAGGGAGCAGAGTTTAATCCAGACTTGGGAGAAGGCAGTGCCCCATGCACAGCTTGCGCCTATGACCTAAGGAGCTCTGTGGGAGCGCAGGGATCATCTGGTGATTAAAACAGGTATTTGCAGATACAACAGGTTGTCTGCACTTACACTGTCACCTTAGAAACATTTAAGACCGGTGAGGTTCTCTTAAAGCTACTCAGTCGATATGGACTGAAGAAATGCAGTAATTGTTACCTATTCCGCCAAACACGCTTTCAAGAACTAAACGTGCTGAATCCAACACCTGTTGGTGCACTGGATGCCTGGTTCCACTCTTCATGCTGTAGTTGCCTTTGCTGGCCCCCGACATCACTACTGTATCCTGCAGCAGCCAGTGGCAAGAACCAGGCATCCGACAATCCTGAAAGTGTCAGGTGCAAGAGATTCTTCAGCAAACTTAGCTCTTCTAAAAAGTGATAAACAGGGCAGGTAAGTATTAGTACTTTATTTTTATTATCTAGTGACAGTCTCCTTTAAGGCCAGGAATGCAGCTCCAACTGTACCTAAATGTTATACTATTTTTACATTTCTAACGTACATTAAAATTGGTCATCATGTTAGGGGCCAATTTATAACTGCCAGACATCGCCCTTTGGATTGTTCTGTAGTTTCGCTGTTCATATTCTGACTCTAATGTTTGTTTGTTTTTTTGCCTAGATCATGGAACTGAAGTGGCTACTTTTTGCGACCTTTCTAATTGTTGGGTCAGTAACAATAAAGGCACATGGCGGGGACCATCACCACCACCATCATGAACATGACCACGAGCATGACCACGAGCATGACCACGATGATGGATTAGACATAGATGATGATTTGGATGATATCATTGAAGGTGAAGAGTCAAAGCCAGAGACCAGCACTCCACCTCCTGCTCCAAAGGTGGGTCCCTTCCCTAAAACACCTCCTCTCTATGAAGTAGAGCAGAACGTGTAGTATTTTGTAGTCCTGTCCTAGAGTAACAATGTTACTCCCCATTAGATAGAGAATGTGCATCGTCTTCTAGGACAGATGGTGGTTTGCGTGCAGGATCGCAGATAAAATTAAGGCAAAAATGTCTGAGAAAACAAAACTAGTGCAGCCACCGCATCTATAGACTGAAAAACTGCAATATTTTTAATTTTTTTAGGTTTCTGGGTTCATGTTTTTGCTACAGATTAAACATCAACAGTAACCAAATGATCCGTGCTAGTTTGTGGCTGCCCAAATTAGTTTCAGATGTGCCACTTCTGTTTAAAATTTAGCCATCATGGGCAGCGGAGTGTTCTGTGGGAATCAACACTTTTCACTGTGCCTCCTTTCTCGTACTTGTCATGTTTAGGTGTCCCCATCTGAACCCCTTCTGGAAATAGCTTGTCTGGACCTTTCTTTGGCCATGTGTCATTGTGATGTAG
>NW_017306426.1:684188-690525 GCF_000935625.1 Nanorana parkeri
CAACACTTGTCTCCCTGTCCCCAATTTAGCACTCAACTTGGATTGAACTTGCTTATTGTACTAATGTATATTTTGTGCCTAAATGACAACCTCAGGCAGATATATCAGAATTTGATTTCAAAAGTAATCGTGCAGCTTTAGCACTATATAGCAAAGTTATAGGCTTTACATAGGGCCAGATTGCTTCAGGAGATGGGGGAAAATCTTGGCTCTAGTTGGGATCGCTGTAGAATTTTTGCTTTTATAAAGCCTTCTGTGAGCCACCAGGAACTGACAGGTGAAATTGTCATGTGAACTGGAGATTTTTTCAGATATGCTGCACCAACACATTTCCAGCTGCAGGATTTATTCTGGTACTTTGGAGCGTTGTTCTGCATGTCTCTGTATTAGAATGTGTTTTGGTTATCCCGTTATTATGTGCTTTGTGACTGTACAAGCTGGTTGCTTTTCGCACACAGACTTTATAAATCTGCTTCGCAGACAGCTGGCTTGATGTCTTGGCAAGAACATCTCTCCATGTGATGCATATCCCTTCTCCCTATGGGCTGGGAGTGTGACCTGGCTGTACAAACCTAACAGTTCATCCGAATATTGGGGACTGATTCACTATAAGCCCATTTCATGCTGTATTAGTAAACAGCCCATTAACTATATACAGAAAGCAGCCCAACACAGTAAGGCTGATTTACTAAAGTATTTGAGAATGTTCACACAAAGTGTAAAACTTAAAAAAAAAAAATCAGCCTCAGTTTCTTTGAGGCTGATTTTTATTGATTTTGCTTGTTTTTACTTATTTTTTGTTCCCTTACAGGTTACTTACAAAGCTCCAGTCCCAACCGGTGAGGTATATTTTGCAGAGTCATTTGACAAAGGCACATTGGAAGGGTAAGAATTTGTAGACTAACATTTAATGTTTGGCAGTTTTTAATGCTTAAAACATTTTATATTAATAGGCTACCACTGTATATCCTGTTTTTTTTAATTCCCTTAAGTAATAATAGTCAGATTTGATTGGTCAGTGGAAAAAAAAAAGGAATGGGTATAGTGGCCATTTAATGTGGACCACACCTGTCTATACAACTATTGCATAAACCATCCCTGTGAGCCATCTTTAAAAAGGCAAAAATGTCAACCTTTCCACTTGAATTCTTTGTCTCCCTTCTGGTGGGCCATCATACATGACCAGTATCTCTCACAGAGCATAGACCATTGCTACGACCTTCAGTCTTTGCTCATAAACAGATTCAGTGCATATGCAGTGAAAGCTCCTGTTTGTTTTCTTTTGTTTTTTTTTGGAGAAGAGAAAATGCTGGGAATAGGTCATAGAAATGTTGCATAACTGCTATAAATCTTTGAAAGATGATCCCCTGCATCACTTTAACAGCCCTTTTGCTAACCCATACATGTTGTTCTTGTCAAAAATGTTGATCTGTTGCGTTGCTTATTGGCATTTGACTCCTGCCTAATTTTTTTAGTTGTATGTATGCTTAGTGTGTAAGTACTGTCTGAGGATTTCTGGCTGGGGTTCCTCTGTAAATAGTTCTGTGTTCACTGAACAATTGTTATATTTTCTGGAGCAGCTTCACCATTTTGCTCCAATCATGTTCTCTGGAGCAGCCTTACTTTGCTTTGTGGAATAATTCCCCAGGTGGTCATTTTACATCTTTAGTGTACAACCTTTTGGCTGCCAAGGACATGGCAGTCAAAGGGTTTAAACAAGCTTGTTGAAGTCCTCCAATAATTTCTACAGCCCTTGAAAGTGGAGTTATCCCACCCCCTCCCTCAAGTGGTTACTGTACTTTCCTGCTTCTCACTTGGAAACATTTTTGTTGCTCAATCCTCTCTGCAGTGACTGAACCTGGAGGGGTTCTGCTCTGAGCACTTGAGGGTTTGCAGCTGTCAGATGCCAGCCAGCGGTGGCTGCTTTAGGAGCAGATTGGGCTCTTTGTTCACAATCGGCTCCAACACAGCGCCGTGTAGTCATCAGGGGTCTTGTAGACCTTTGTCTCCTGAAAGAGAACCAGTCACTGCACATTACTATCACATGGGGGATAATCAGCCTTGTGATCGTAACAAAGTTAATTAATTTTATTATTTTTAGCAAACATTTTCTTTTAAGTACATAGGTAAAAATATGCACAACCCCAGGAATGCTTGATATTGTATAAATGCTAATTGGCCAAAAAATATTGGGCATCACGCATACGCAAGAGTCATAAAAATAAGTCTAGGGCCATTTTAGGTTAAATCTAGATTTTAAAATGTTGCTGTAAGTTAATATTTAATTTGGGTTATCGCCATTTGAAAATGTGCATACACCTTAACCCCTTCACAACCCATGACGGGATAATCCTGTCATGAAGTCTGAAGGGGTTAAACAGAAAAGCCACCAGGAGTCTGTTCAGTTTTGTAGAGCTAGCGGCCGGCTTTACAGTAGAAGCGATTTCTGGCGGCTCAGCTGCCGCCAGATTGCTTCTACAATCCGGTAACCGGGGGTTTTAAGTAATTTTCAGGACTAAAATGTGGATTAGAAAATTGTGGGAAAAGGGCCTTGGTCCTTAAGGGGTTAAGGACAAAGGCTTTTTTATTTTTTTTTGTTTACATGTTATAATCCACATTTTAGGCCTGAAAATTACTTAAAAGCCCCAAAATTATATATTTTCTGAAAGCCAAGACCTTTTAGAATTAAATAGTGGCAGTTGTAAATCTTGCACAACATTAGCGCAACTTATCAAACCCAAAAATGTCGTGAAAAATGCACTCAAGTTAAATTTGTGCCCCAAAACAATATATAAAACCATATATTATTGTAAAATAAAAATAGATAGCCAACATGCCCAGCTTAAAAATTGTGTGCGTCTGTGAAACTGCGACAGAATTCAGTACCCCAAAAAGTCCATAGACGCTTTAAAAGCCCCTACAGGTCATCAGTTTAGATATACGTGTAAATATTGGCCTTAAAATGATTGCTCTCACTCTGGCGTGTGCGGCGATATCCAACATGTGTAGCGCAATCGTTGTTTTCGTACGTAGGCACACCCGATACGTGTTTATGTGGCGGCACGGGTGCGGGCCTTTAAAAAACATGTGTACAATTATTTTTACATGTATTTTATTTGATATTTCCAAAACTTTTTTTTTTTAAACTTTAATTGCTATCATGGGGGGGGGGGCTTACAAGCTCCCCATGTGATAGCATTTTGGCAGTGACAATACACTCTTTAAAGTCATGCTGGGGGTCCAAAAGACCCTTTGTATCACCTTTGCACTCTACAGGCAGATCGCACTTCAGTAGCTTATTGCTGGGCTTCAGGAGCCCAGCAATTTCAGCTATGGGACCAGGAGTGATGCAATCTGCATCGCTCCAGGTCCCATAGAACGGGGAGGAGATCCGTGAATGGACGTTCACCGATCTCCTCCCCAGCTTCCTGATTACTGGATCGTTGAAGCAATCTGGCAGCAGCTGAGCTGCCAGAATCGCTTCTACTGTAAAGCTGGCCACCGGCTCTACCAAACTGAACAGACTCCCGGCCAGTCTGTTTATCCCCTTCATGACGAGATTATCCCGTCATGAGTTGTGAAGGGGTTAAAGGTGGCAATCTTGGTGTGTTTTGCAAATGTCATGTGATAAAACATTTGGTAACTACCATCTTTTATTTCTACAGGTCCTCTGCTATCAGAAAATGTTTTAGCCCTCGTTCACACCTGAACGTTTTGTAGCGCGTTCTACGCTCGACGAACGCTCTACAAAACGCTCAAAAATATAAATCCCATTGTATTCAATGGTCTCGTTCCCACCTTGGCGTATTTACGCCCGTCCCTAACGCGCTACAAAACGGCCCACGCCTGAAAAGGTACAGGTACTACTTTGGGCCGTTTTGTTGCACGTTTCCATTGGGCTACAGCCAAGTAGCCTTTGGAAACGTGCGACGGTTGCGCGACTTTTACAGCGAATCGCGGTAAAAACGTGGGACAGGCGCGCATGTGCAATACGCCTAGGTGTGAACGAGACCTTAAGTGAATTTCATGCCAAAAGTGTGTGTGTGAGACAAACAAACAAAATACTATAAGCGAAATGGTTAAACATCTGTAACGATTAACCATGATGAGCTGGTGATTTTGACTAACAACATTTTTTTTTGTCTAGGTGGGTTCTCTCAAAAGCCAAGAAAGATGACACCGATGAGGAGATTGCTAAATATGATGGTAGTCACACCTCTTCCTTCTAAAGTTTTAATGTCTCAATTGTACCTATTATTGTTCATAATGTATAGATACACAAGGGAAGGAGGGTGGTTGAAGTTCCCCTTTTTTGTGTATTCCTGTTACTTTAGAAATTAATGTTGGCTAGTGAAAACGAAATATAACATCTCGATGTTTAGTTGGAAAACTTCAAAATAAAGTGCAAAGGAGAGTGCCCTAAGAACGGGGCCAGAATATGATTCTCCTCAGGCTCTGCAGAAGAGAAACCAATCTGCATAACTGCTTTTGGGTGTGAGCAGCTTGGGGAAACTTGTTAGTCGTCAGCTTGAAAATGCAGTTACATGGAATCATTTTTAGTTGTTCAGGGCAGCTCTTAGAAGTCAGCTGTGAAAGTTCAGTTATTGTGCTGTTTGCAAATAAAGCACAGCTGCCAACCCCTTTTAATGCTTTAAATACAACTGCTAACTGGAGGTTTAAAAATATCTTTCTCCTTTTTGGATGCTAATTTTAGTAACTTTCTCATGTCTCGCATACTGAATAGTAAATAAATATCGCTTTCGGAAAGTACCCCGAAGGGCTGTCGCATATGTTTAAAAATAGAAGCCTTTTTATGATGACTAAAAATATGCGAAAGTCATTGTTATCTGTCTAATTTGAAGTTTTTTTTGTGTATAGCTGGGACAATAATTTCCATCAGGTGGAAAGTACAAAAGCAGTATTGTAGCTATCCTATTACTTTGTGGACAATACAAGGCACACAGACACAAAGGTTATTGTTGACATTTTTTTTCCTGTTTAGGCAAATGGGAAGTTACTGAGATGAAAGAGTCTAAACTCCCTGGGGACAAAGGACTTGTTCTGATGTCACGAGCCAAGCACCATGCTATTGGCGGCAAACTTAAAAAGCCATTCATCTTTGATAAGAAACCTTTAATTGTTCAGTAAGTGCATCAAGATTTTTACTGTCTGTTACTATGCATGAATATTTTGGGTTACAGATGGCCAAGTGTAATTTATGTTTGAGGGGTCCCATGGGAGGAGATTCAAACAAGGGCAAGTTATAACCATCTGTTTGTAGAAAAGGATTTGATAGACCAATTTAACACATTTCAAGGAAAGCGAGTCGAGTCCAAAATCACAATTGCAAACTCCAGTGTAATAAGTGTCTGCTACATATATTGCAGTGCTTATAACAAATTATGATTTCCCACCTACTGCTGCTCTGAAGATTATATAAATTACCTTTTTCCTGCAGGCTGTTGACATATATATATTTTTTTTAATGAGGACTGTGAGATTCTACATGGTACAAGAGGTCATCGGAAAGTTGTGCATTTGAAAACAGAAGTACCTGTACTAGGGCCTCAGTCAACTAATTGATCAATAGGAATAGTTGTCAACTATTCTCATCAATTAGTTGGTTGGATCCCCTAGCTCTCCTCCATGCTGGGAGGAGCGCACAGCAAGCAGTGTCCGGGTGCAATAGCCGGCCTGTTGTATTTACGGTTCCGTGTTGCTGTGCGTACCAGTGCAGTGTGATTGCAAAAAATTGTGCATGCAGTTTTTTATTCTGAAGTAACCTTTTTGTAACACTCCATTTTGTGTCTTTTATTTTAAATTAAGGATGGTATTTTTTTATTTTTTTTTATCAGATTAATCAAAAAAGTAATCTGCCAACTAATCGATTATGAAAATGAGTCGCAGCCCTAGGACTGTGCTATCACGGTGCTTCATATTGCTCTTATTTGATTGTATTTAACCACTTCAAGACCAGGTGTTTAGACCCCCTTCCTGGCCAGGCCATTTTTCAGTGTTCAGCGCTGCGATACTTTGACTGACGTTTATTCCGTCATGCAACGCTGTACTGAAATGAATTTTATACCATTTTTTGGGGACAGATAGGGCGTTATTTCGGTGGTATTTAATCACCACTGGGGTTTTTATTTTTTATTATAATTAGGAAAAATTACAGAAAATTTTGAAAAAAAAAAGTTTTTTTTACATTATGTTAGGAAACATTTATTATTAACCAGTTTTTTGGTAAAATATAAAAGTCGGGGTCACGTCGGGTAAATAGACACCAAACATGTCAAGCTTTAAAATTGCGCGCACCCGCGAAATTGCAGAAAACTAC
>NW_017306426.1:693024-693277 GCF_000935625.1 Nanorana parkeri
GGCGCGCGCGAGGGGGCGTGTCTGAGCGGACGTCTAGAGACGCCCGCTCAGATCTAGAGAGCTCCGGGCCGGCCGTTTTTCTACTTCGGCCGGCCCGGAGGCAGTTAATACATCCATTCATTGAGACACAAAGTGAGGGAAAATCCCAAAGTTTGTTTTCACCACAACAAGTTTAGAGGTGAAATCTTCCAGTGGAGAGACCTGTCCAGATGACAACTGTCTAAGGGTGATTTACCTAATTCTGGAGAGATTT
>NW_017306426.1:693423-705984 GCF_000935625.1 Nanorana parkeri
AATTTGTGCCAATTTCAAAGCGGTTTTGACCATACCTTTTTCTATCCAAAGTAAAAAAATATGTTTTAGATATATTTTAACATCTACCAAGGCCCTTTTTAATCTCCTGCATAACAGATAATTGTAAAAAAATTTGATTTTATATCCTAATTTTAGTGTGTTTTTATGTATACCGTATTTTGCGGTCCATAAGACGCACCGGACCATAGGACGCAGGGAGGTCCGGCGCGCCTTATGGAGCACTCGACAGACTGTAGCTTCTGTCACAGCTTCTATGACAGAAGCTGTGACAGAAGCTGCAGTTAGTGACCGCTGAGACAGGTGGTGCTGTGATTACAGCGCCACGGTCTCAGTGATCACAAAGAGCAGACGAAGAACGTCCGTTCTTCGTCTGCTCTATGGTGATCTCGATCGTCGCCGCTGCTCGGTTTTAATACGAGTGATCTCATTAGATCACTCGTATTAAACGAGCAATGGCTCCTACTGCTGAACGCGATCGCTGCCGCCGCTGCTCGGCTTTAATACGAGTGATCTCATTAGATCACTCGTATTAAACTAACAGTGGCTCCTACTACTCGCCCGGCGCCCGAAACTGCATGTCTCGGGCGTAGGGATTCGCTCCATAAGACGCAGGCACATTTTCCCCCTCCTTTTGCGGGGAAAAAAGTGCGTCTTATGGAGCGAAAAATACGGTATATATATTTTTTTTTTGTTTTTTGCCCAAAGCTTTAATACACTTAAAGTGAGCACTGATAAAAGGTTTAGGAAGCATTATTTATTATATATTGTAATCATTGCTTTGATTGCGTACACTTCTTTTTTTTTTTTTTAGATTATTCTGTGGTGGCTATTACACTGATCTCCCATTGGGGTTTCAGTAAGCAGATATCTGGAATGTATTGTTAGGTTTTATAAGTTCATATAAAAAGGGGTTAGCTTAAGGTTAAAGTATTTGTTAAAAAATCATATGGAATCTGCATGCAAAAGAAGATTCCTCACTTTGCCCCATTGAAGGGCTGCAGCCTCCAGCAAATTTTCAGCACCTTCTGGGGCATCTGTCAAATGTCTGCTCCAGCCATCAGCTATGGTTTCTCTGCTGGGCCACTGTGTTACAGGACACGGTAACATAGGAGAAAAGGCAATCCAGAACACTTAGAAGTGTGTCAGATGCTGGAGATTTTGCTTGAGACTATACCTCAACTGATCAAAGTGAGGACTTGCAGTCTGCCAAAAATGTGGGCAGTCTTCTTTGCAGGGCTTGGAAAATCCACTCGTCTGCTCATCTGTGACATGAAGACGCCGGACCGGCCGGGAGCTTTACATTCAAGCGATCGGGCGTCTCAAGAGAGACTTGTATTAGGTGTGGTTTTACCCCCCTCCAGCCCCACTTACATCACTTCCGTATTCAGCTGTTATTCCCAGCTACAGAAGCTGGGGAGAAGCTGGTGAAACAGATCTCTGCTTCATCAGCTTCTCTGGGGGTCCGGTCCCTAGGTGACGGATCTTGGAGACACCTGATGTCTCCATAAAGAGGACCTGTCATGTAAATTGGCTATCACATAGGGAGCTTCTTAGCCCCCTTTGTGATAGCAATAAAGTTAAGTATAAAAGTATTAAAGAAGCATTAAAAAAAAACACAAGTCCCCTGCCCCCCGCATACACATGCAAACATGCGTCGGGTGCGCCTACGTGCGAAAACGCCGATTGTGCCGCACAGGTTACAAATCACCGCGAACGTCTGAGTGAAAGCAATCATTTTAGGGCCATTAATCACTGATGACACTAAACCGATGAGCAGTAAAAGCGTTCAAAGCATCGCCTATGGCCAATTTTTGATGTGGCCGCTTTTCTTGCGAGCACGCACAATTTTAAGGCTAGACATGTTTAGTGTCTATTTACCCGACGTGACCCCGTCTTTTATAGTTTACCAAAAATATGGGTAAGTATAAATGTGGGGGATTTCCACCCCCCCGGAATTTACTGTACTTTTTTCATTATATACTAAAAAATACCCCCCCATTGGTGATTAAATACCACCAAAAGAAAGCTCCTATGTGTTTTCAAGGCTATAGTCTGGTCATGCTGACTGGTGAAGTTTTTGACTGACTGGTGAGACCCCCCTAAAAAATTTTCAAGCCCTGCTTATTTGAATGTGTGAATCTGTTTTTCTCATGACTGTCTTGTGTCCATTGACCGCTAAATGGGTAAAGTGACAGTGTCTCTTTAAGGATTAGGTTTATGGGTTGAGTTAAAGGTTATATTTTATGCTTTGCATGAGTTGTGTGATCAATTAGTTTCTTGCGCATGATGGATTTATGACTAATATTCCAGTGCAAAAAACTTAATGTACTGGATTGGTTTGCTGTAATAGGCTTTTCTTTCAGATATATAATGGCATTATGTGATGTAGTTTGTTAAATAAGATTTTATTATTTTTTCTCTTTAAAGGTATGAAGTTAACTTTCAGAGCGGAATCGAGTGTGGTGGAGCATATGTAAAGCTGCTGTCCAAGACACCTGACCAGAACCTGGTTAGTTTATTGATTTCCATATTGTAATTGTGGTTCCAGTTCTTAAATTCAAAGGAACAATAAATCGGTTGATTACACCTTCAATCATATCTAGATGATTAAAAACGTTGGCGTCATTGAAACAAGTGTTTATTTTTTATTTGTTTTTTGGAAAAAGACAGTTTTAACCATTATTTTGTGTATATATTCCGACCATTTTACATGCGTTTTCTACAAATTAATCTGGCCAGATGTGTTTTTGTTTACATGTAGAAGCATGCAGTCTTTAACCATCTGCATGGCAGCAGTTGTTTCAAATTACACTTTATTACACTGAAAATAAATGCAATTACAGTGCAGACTGATTTGCTTGTGTTTTTAATGAGGCTTTGACAAGGATAGTGATCATTTCTCAGAAAATTAGTGGGTAGGCACAGAAGACGTATGGGGTATAGGCTCCATCTCTGGAAATATGGATACTATATGGAAAAAAGCAGAAGTATCTGCACCTCTCCTGTGGGCTATAGAAAGGAAGAGAGCTCTGTTGTAGCTTTATGTCCTAGGAGCTGGAACATCTTCACCTTGACAAGGATTTTTTTTTGTATTATAAGGCAGATGGTCCATATTGCTTTATATAGCACATAAAAACATGTACAGAAGTTTGCCTCAGTAGGGCAATAGCATAATACTGAAGACAATTAAAGCATATGTATACCTTTTTAAAGTGACACTGAGCTTGGGAGTCAAATCTTAAAGCATTCTAGTGCCTTAACTATTAACAAAAATGTAACTTATTTGTGTATCACTCGGCTGTAGATCCCCAAATCATCTGTGAATTCATGCTGACACTGTCCTTCCTTCTCGAAGGTGGCTGCTTTTGTTCCCCATGGTCCCTGTGTGTGTTGTAAAGTAGTCGCCACTCCAAGCCCACTCCCGTGATGGACTATAATCTACTAATTTGTATTGAAGTTATGGCCCATCTTTGGAGAGAGTGTTCGGAGTGGTGGCTACTTCACAACACACACAAGGCCCATCGGGGAACATAAGTAGCCACCCTCTGGAAGGAAGGACAGTGTCAGCACCAATTCAGCACAATACAGAGATGATTTGAGGATCTACAGTCGAGTAATACACAAACCAGCTACATTTTGATAATAGTTAATTTCAGTGCATTTTTAGAATTTAACTTCCTGAGTTTAGTGTCACTTTATCTGGTTTTGGCCTGTCTATGTCCTGGTGACCATTGTCACAGAAAAAGTGATGGGAAATCCAAAATGCTGTCACCCACAACAAGAAACAAGTGTTCTTCCGATGGGGACATGTTACGGTGACGATTGTCTGACTAATTTACACCTCTTTTAGAGATTTCTTTCTGTTGTCGCCAGGACAGGAAGTGAAGGGTAATATCCCCAAGAAGACTGGACTAGTTTGAACTGTGCCTACACTACCCAAAACCTTAAACATATATTTGCATATACATATGCTTTATCTACCAGTATGTAGGTCCTTGATGGTGTCTCTGGTGGGAGTTGAACGCAAGACATAATGCTTTCCACTAGGAGTAAGAAAACTACAGAAGCGTTTTACTTGATGTCAGTTTTGCTCTAAATTGATTTGTTCCCTCAGGATCTGTTCCATGATAAAACACCTTACACCATCATGTTTGGTCCTGACAAGTGTGGAGAAGATTACAAGCTACACTTCATCTTCCGTCACAAAAACCTTAAGACTGGAGAATATGAGGAGAAACATGCAAAGAGACCTGACACCGACCTGAAATCCTACTTCTCAGACAAGAGAACACATCTCTACACACTAGGTAGGTGTGCTTCCTTTGACGGTGAATATTAGCCAGTTATTTGTCGTATATCACAGGACACAGGGAGTTAAATTCTTTAACCACTGGGTTTGCAGCTGCCTTCAGGTAATTGGACGATGGCATATCAGTCAAAGCTGCTGAACAGCCGTGCATAACCTCTCCCACACCCAGCCTGCCTCAGTTTTTTCTTTGTCATTTTTGCTGGTGTCCTCAGGTGATAAACGTCTTCTCTCGGCTCAGAAAAGTACTCCTTTTTTTTTTTTTTTGCACTTTTTTTTTACTGATAACTCGCACAGCTTTAAACACTTCCAGCGGGATCACGTAAATACAAGTCATCCACTGGAAGTGGTTATACTTCAGCCACTGACCACCAATAGGGGGTGTAGTTAAATCGCACTGCAACTAAGCACCAGTGCAGGAGAGGGTTAACAATACTGACTACCAATGTGGCTGGCCCTCTAAAAGTTTCGGTTTGACCACCACTGCTTTATAAGATGTGATTTTTAAAAGAAAATGTATTTTTTTCTCTTTTAGTCTTGAATCCTGATAACAGCTTTGAAGTCCTGATTGATCAAACTGTGGTAAACACTGGGAACCTGCTAACAGATGTGAACCCCCCTGTCAATCCACCCAGTGAGATTGAGGACCCAGATGACAAGAAGCCTGAAGACTGGGACGAGAAGCCAAAAATACCCGACCCTGATGCTGTCAAACCTGATGACTGGTAAGTAGTAGTAGATCAAAATGGGGCATCTCTTAATGCAACTATTTTGGATTTTTTTATTATATTGGTTTTAGGTCTGTTCTGTTTAATTTCTTTTAAGTTTACAAGTTCTGAAATGGATGTTAATAAAAAATTAGAGAAGGAACCTGCCCTGTTTTTTGCAAAGGCAGAGCCCAGGAGTTTCAGCTTCCATTGTGAGGCGACACATGATGCATAGGCAGACTTGACTGTTGTACAATTATTCAATGTCCTTTTTGACCTTGTTTTTAAAATGCATGTAAATCTTTTACAAAAAAAATCCCATGACACGTCAATACACACGGCTATGCGTCATTGTGTGTTCTGTTTTTTTTATGCAAGCAGTAAGTGCCTTAATTTGACCTGCTATTAACCTCTTTTAGTCCCAGCACAACACAGCTGAGACTGGGAAAGGGAGGAGCAGAACATGGAACCAGTTGTGCTCATGTGCTGGTTTGCTAGCAAGGAACATGTTAATAGGAGGAGAGAGGAGTGATGGAAAAATGAGCTCATTAATGTGCTGCTTTCCCTTTCACTTTCCCAACCCAGGCAGGGGGAAGGACAAGACCTATAATTATTTACAGCAAAGAAAAATGAGGTCTCCTGCCCTGGGGCTTACTGAATGGAAGAGCACTATAAATCTTATAACCGGATAGACAAAAAAAGACCAAATCCTTTGGCGGGTAAAACACTTCCCATATGTGTATTTAATCTGTTTATTTGGCGGTTTGTGTGGAGTTCAGTTTAGGAAAATCCCAGGAATAGAAAATCTGAGGTGGTTATTAGCTCTGTAAATGGTGATTTTCTCACTAAAACAGTGAAAGCTGATCACCAGCCTTCCCTTAAGTCTTGAACAGCTGAACAGGCTCCTCTCCTGTACTGAAATTGCTTACTCTGATTCACTGCATAGTGTGAGCTTCTTAGAATCTGCGTTTGAAGCCGCAACAAGCCAGACAGAGCCCACCTCATTTGCTGGCTGCAGGATGTCCAGCATCATACAACCCTTTCCTCATCAGCTTTACTATTGCTGGCCTGCCACTTTCATTCATTAGATTTCAGTCATTGAGGCTCAGCATCACGTGTGTTACTTAGGGGAAGTCTGCTTGCAAATGCAGCTTGTCCTAGGAATGCCCACTCCTCCTCCATCATGGCATTGATGGTTATATAACTCCTCCCAAGAGCCAAACCCACTGCTTGTTTCCGGGTTTCTCTTCTAATTGTGAAATGTCGCTCTAGGGATGAGGATGCCCCAGCAAAGATCCCTGACGAGAATGCAGTAAAGCCTGAGGGTTGGATGGATGATGAACCTGAGTACATTGCCGACCCTGATGCAGAAAAGCCTGAAGATTGGTAGGTGGCGTTAATTTCAGTGTGCCCTGTTTTCACACTTGTGCTATGTCTGTTTGAGTGTCCACTATTGCTGTCTAACAGGGATGAGGATATGGATGGAGAATGGGAGGCACCTCAAGTGGCAAACCCCAAATGCGAGTCTGCGTCTGGCTGTGGAGTCTGGCAACGCCCCACAATTGACAACCCTAACTACAAAGGAAAATGGAAGGCACCAATGATTGACAACCCCAGTTACCAGGTCTGTATGTTGACAAAAGTTTTTACCTTTTTTATGTGCTCCAATTCTTGCACAGTTTTGGGATCTTGCCAGATTTTGTGTGTGGCTACCTGTACATTTTGGTACGAATGAGTGAATATGCTTCTTAAATAGTTGAAAAAATGTTTACTCTGGTCACAGTATTTGGCACTGCTTGCTGATCGGGGGCTAGGAATGGCACTCCAGTTCAGCTATTTTAGTTTTTACGCAAGGCCCAAAATGTTTTATGTTTTGAAATTTGTGGACATAAAGAGAACTTTGCTTAGAATGGACAAACTGCTGCAGGTGTGACGTTTAAGACACCTAGATGTACCTGTAGCAACCTTCCAAATCTTCTGTCAGCCAAATACCAGGCATTTCTGATGATAGCCTTGGAGCTTGCCGCTGAGACCCACTTCACAGGCTAGTAAGAATTTACAAAAGGCAGGAAGAGCCTGCCAGAAAAGCCTGAGATTCAGCTGTGATGGGAATGTTTTAGGTTCTTTTTCCAAGTGTTTGAGAAAGGCATTGTATGAATCCATTTATATTTCCCCATAGTAAGCTCTCTGATTCAGACCTGCGCTGCAGATTGGCAATAACAGACTGAATCTGTGAATCTGTATGCTGTGGGGTTATAACATAAGGTGCTGTGAAACTTCTTTTTAATTTAGTTATTTTCCTCCATACTGACCAGCATTACTTATGTTCACTGCAGGGTATCTGGAAACCACGCAAGATCCAAAATCCAGATTACTTTGAAGATCTCGAGCCCTTCAAGATGACTCCATTTTTCGCTATTGGTCTGGAACTGTGGTCCATGACTTCTGATATCTTCTTTGACAACTTCATTGTGTGTAGTGACAGAGCTGTGGCTGAGGATTGGGCAAATGCTGGCTGGGGCTTGAAGAAGGCAGCTGACGGAGCTGCAGAGGTACATACCCTTTCTGCTTTTAGAGATTTACTGGCAAATGTATGACTGCTCTGGGCACAGGATGGCTCATTGTGGTGAAAGTCATTGAACACTGGGTGATTTGGAGGGTAGTGAATAGACCGGGATCAGCATTATATTGGCTTATAATGTAGAATACATCTTAGTAAAACACTCATTTCTTCATGAAAGCTGCTGTTTAGAGAGAGCCCCCTGGTATGTGTCACCTAATCTAGTCATGACTTGGACACCAGTACCCTATTATTGTTTGGTGGCACAGTAAGGGGTCAGGAGAATGCATCAATCAAAACTAACATGGGATCCATTACTGCTCATGTCATTAAAGCAGAGTTGGGGCTTGTTTATACAAAATTTTAGTTAAAGAATTATGGCTCATATACTCGGCTGCCAATCAAGTGATGGTTTTCATTTTCCAACCCATGCAAAAAAAACAGGCCTGGAATCTGATTGGTTGCTGTGGGCAGTAGATTGCTGCTTTGTGCATTAATTAACCAATGCCCTGCCTGGTCCCTTGCATTCCTCGACCTGAATGTTTGAGGTTTTTGAAAATGTAAAATGGTTCCCTGCTATGGATGACTTGAATGATTAGCTTTAGAAATATGTAATTGTCCATCATATATTCATACCAACGGCTTTTTCTTCCAGCCCAGTGTAGTGGGTCAAATGATGTCTGCAGCTGAGGAGAGGCCTTGGCTCTGGATTGTCTACATTCTGACAGTGGCTTTGCCAGTGTTCCTGGTCATTCTGTTCTGCTGCTCAGGCAAGGTAAGCACAAGATCTTTTTCTCAACATTGAATGTGTCACTATGTGCTCGACAATATTATTCTTCATGGATTTTGATGTCGGATCTGTCTCCAATATTTGTCCTTTTTACCAAACCTTTGTTACTGCAAAGCTAGAAAACTATGGTCTGCAATGTTTATATTTGTTATCCACTATTCATGGAAACTTGCCTCTTAACTTTATTAGGTGTCAGGTCTATATAAGGGTCATCTTAATGTGGACAGCATATCATTAATTGTAATCTTTCACAAATGATGTCAGTGGCATGTGTGTGGGGTTTTTGTTTTTTGGGGTTTTTGTTTAACAGCAGCTCTTGATCACGCCCCAACCGTGTGCACTTTTAATGCACGTGTTGAGGTGCATTAACTCAATTGAAATAAATGGGTTGAAATGCACAGCAATGCACGTGAAAGTAGGGCAGGCTTCATTTTATTGCAGCATAGTGCACCATACACTGCCATACTGCGTTAGTGCACATGCTTTTTGGGCTATGTTCACGGTGGTTCATTAGTGGTAACACAATGCACCAGTTCACACATTGGCGTGCACGTAATCGCAATGCGGTGGCACAAATGGGCCCTAAATGTATATATCTGAGATTCAAGGAAATTGCCTTGAATTTTCTAAATGTCTTATAAGAGGATTTGCTGTGTGTAGTTATTGTAGAGGGTAATGAGAACCATTTGACTTATAATTAACCTCTTGGCCCATGTTGATGTTTTTTTTTGTTTTTGTTTTTTTTTGTCCTTGAATTGGCTATTCCAGAAACAGCCAGCAGATGCAAGGCACAAGAAAACCGATGCTCCCCAGCCTGACGTGAAGGAGGAGGAGGAGGAAGAAGAGGAGGAGAAGGAGACCAACAAAGAAGCAGAGGAAGAAAAAAACGAGGAGCCAGTTGAGGAGCAGAGTGAGTTTTAGCTGACAAACCTAAACTGATGTTGCATATTTGTGTTCTAGATGTGTCGCAGCAGCAGCCACAGACCTCCTATATAGTTGTGGTCTGTCCCTGCATACCAGAAACTGGAATCGTTTTGTTTGGACCAACTTTTAGTAATTGAGATTTTAAACTGGGGTACCCTGCAATAAGAAACTATCTGGGGTGGACTGTTCCCCAGATTCCCAGGCAGTGGGTCTACTATTTAGTGTTCTTGTCACATACACTTATCGGAGAAGGGGTTCTGTGGGTTACTTTCAGACGGCTAATTAAACATGCAGGAAAGCAAAGCAGGTGTTCTCATTGGGCAGTATACATGATCAAGGCAAACTAAATATGGCTGAAAAGGCAAGCCACTATATAATTCACACAAACCTAAATCAAAGCGCATGTACACATGACCACATCGCATGATTATGTGTACAAAATACTTCTTGCATGCCATGTGTATGTAAAAATTGTTTATGTAAGATTAAAGAGAGACTGTTTTTTGACACACTCTTATTACTTTTCAGTGAAATAAACATACAGTCATACAACCTATAATTGATATTGACTGTGCACAGTAATAGGTTGATTTACAATAGGCAATCTACTCTTCTCCTGGCACAAAGCCGAATACATATTTGAAATGCATATTTGCTCATCTAGTTCTCACACACACATTATTTCACCTTGGACCACAGCATCCACTCACCTAGGTGCTGGTTGCAGTGCTGGAGCTCATTCTTATTAGATCTGGGATCCTTAGAAAGTTTGGCTGGCTATTAGCTGACCATCTGACTCCAGCCACTAGCTTTGAACATGTATGCAGATTAGTTAAGTCAGAATTCCTTATCTTGTATTTGTCAAAGACTCAAAAAGTAAGAGTCGGCATCACAGCGAAACAAGCATTTTTTTTTAAAGGAAAGGTCTGTTTCTCACAGGTGAGGTTTTCGCTAATGTTTTATTTGTTTTACAGCGGGTGAAGATGTGGGAGATGCTGGACATGGAAGCCAGGAAGAAGAAGAAGAAGAAGAGGAGGAGGAGGAGGAAGAGGTGGCGGAGGAGCAGCAAGATCCCACAACTAAGGTAGGCCTCCAGTAACATGTATTTTAATAAGATAAACCCAACGGGATGAGTTTTAATACAAATGACTAGTCATGTATAGCTATTAAATTGAGCTGTGTTATTCTATTTGAATGAGTGCAGCAAAATGTAAACTTTGAGTCACTGGGCTTCTCAGTTGGGCTGTATAGACAAATCTGGGCTATATATTCCAGGTTTTTTTCGAATTGGATCCTGGCATGAGCCTGTGATAATTGATGGGTAATGTCAGAGAGAATTTGTTAAAAGATAAACATCGCTTGTTTATTCGGCACATAGGATTCAGATGTTCTGTTTCTGGCAATAGTCCAAGAACGCAGATGTAAGATCACCAAACTAATCTCTCTATGTTATACATAATTTACTATATAACTGTGTAAACCTGCATGATGCCAGACATTTGAATACAGCTTTTTTCCTGCAATTTACTGCTTACAGTTGGAAATGAAGTTCTCGGTGAACAGCCTTAACTCGGCCTTTCAGATAAAAATAATAAAATCGCTAGTATGGAAGCTCTTGTATGACCTGAGCCTAACGTGAAAGGTGTTTTTATGAGAATGCCCCACTAGGTGGCACTGTTGGTGGCTTAGAATACTTGCCATAGTACCTTTTATGAAGCAATGCAGACTAATATCTTTAACTGCACATGTAGTCTAGGCCTTGGAATTTCCAAAATAAACTGTGCTCTTGTGTGGCTTCTCAGCATAGTCATAATGGCACGCATTAAAAGAAACCTGAGAAATATGGGTGCTGCGTTGCAGACCTCATTCTGAAAATGCTAGTTGTCTGGCTTTCTTTTAGCCGCAGTACTTCAGGTCACTGATGAGAAGTAAAGCATTCTGATTAAAAGTGTCACTGTTCTGAGCCACATTTGTCGTGCATGCTGCTTTTGCATTACCGTGCATTGTTTTGGTCATTTGAAATGCACTGTTCCACACTTGTCAGACTTCTCAATGTAAACAAGGCACAGATCACATCTCCGCTACACATGTGGAAGCTATTAACATGGCTCATATTATAGCTTTTTTTTTTTAACCCAGTTTAAAATATATGTAAACCCAATCACTAAACGATCTTAAGCTTTAACATGGTAATGTCACTTTGAAAGTTGTTTCAATTTCGTTCTTGTCCATGAATGGTAGAGGTCTTTCACCTTTTAGGTTATACTACCACCTTCAGGTTGTAGACTTGCAAACAAACAAAAAAAACTTGAAGGCCACCCCAGGATAAGCCCTTACACTGCTAGCATGCTTCAGTTTTTTCAGCGTCCCAAGGGATGAACATCCTTTATTCACCTCTGCTGTTAAGACTACCCTTTTTTGTTGCCAACACTTTCTTCATTTCTTTAATCAAGACTCTTCTATATAAATGTTAAAGATGGTTTCTTTGATCATGGCTATCCAGAGCACCCTTTCCTTAGCCTAGCTTATGAAGTGCGGCGTCCCTGCTTGACTAGACTTTACGGCGCTAGCTTTGAAGTGACCTTTGGGCACAGAGTCCAATGTAAGGCGCTTTCCAGACCCTGTTCTGGTAATAAGTTAGCCATGGAAGCCTGGACATAGCCTCACGATTTGTTCTATCTCACTGGTGTGTAGGCAGATTGTGCTGGGCACCAGGAGCCATTTAATTTGTTCTTTTTGCTGGGCACATTTTAGAATTCATACTTTCTGCTGGTTTCTCCCACAGAAGGGTTAATGCTGAGGGGCAAAGCACTGACATCCACTGGGTGCAGGGTCTTGCCCACCCTTTCAGCATTGAGGAAGTATATCCCCATTGTTGCTCCTGCATTGCTAAGTGCCCCATAAAATGCTGGTCCTGCTGCCCGCCTTAAGGGACATTGTTTACCTTCATTTAGGTGACCCTTACCTGCTACCAACTGTCTGGGTTTCTTGAGTGCCTGAGACCTTGCCTTATACCCTGAGCTTAAGTTGCCTTACTGCTATGTGGCTGCAACATGTTTTTATCTAGCAACAGGACATTTCTTCTGTGCCTTCTGCTGGTGCCGACCTCTGCAGTCCTGTCTACCATGTGATTTATAGGGTCTACCTCGTCCTTGGAGTCCTCCCTAGATTCGCTGGGTGAGGCAGTGGCATGTCTTGTTGGCTAGGGTCTATACTACAGTCATGCTAGATTTTGTCACTCAGTTCCTGACTG
>NW_017306426.1:706002-730613 GCF_000935625.1 Nanorana parkeri
TCTAATCTGCCCTTTTGGGGGTCAATAGAGGTTTCCTTGTCCCAGCTCCTGTGTCTGATCGGTCTTATGATATATCTCGGGGATACAACTACTAAGAGAATTCAACTCCTAGTCTACATCTTGGCTTTTCTGGGAATGTGGTTCTTTATGCAACACTGGATTATCCCCTTTCCAGGTCTATTGATCTGGATCCAGTTGGACAACACCGTGGCAAGTGTGCCTCAACCATTTTGGAGGAAGAGGAGATCTCACTGCATCAGGGAGTTCAGATCCTGAACTGGGAAGAGCATTATGTCGGGTCCTGCTCGCTGTGCTCATTTTGAATGTGTATGGTTAGAGAGCAGGCTTCCCCAACTGGTTACATCAGGACTGGGGGAAGCAATCTACACACAGGAGTGCATTCCTGGCTACAATATGACTGTGCAGTCCAAACACTGCAAGACCTTCTGGCTCTGCTTTCCTTTGTCAAATTTTGCAAATGCTGTCATTTTTATTAAAACTGCGTCACTTGACCCATTAAAGAAAACCTGTGATAGAAAAAAACAAAAAACCTTTGGGCTGCCATTATGATCCTCTCCTTAGGAGACTAGGATTTCCATGGCTGTCATGTTTTGTTGCCTTTTGATACTTCCAGTCACTAACCCAGAGCATGTAAATCAATAGTTCTGACTCCCCTTGGTGCATGTGTGTTCCTAGTCAGTGTTTTAGGGGGTATTGAATGAGGATTGGAATGACAAACCATTGGGTTGACGGACAATCAACAATATAACGCCTCTTTGCTGCTACTTTTGTGTATAATTGCAGGTGTTTTTTTTTTGTTTTTTTTGTTAAAGGTACTCCCTTTTATTGTCAGATAATTTGTATCCATATCTAACATCCTGTTTTATCCTCATTAGGAAGAAGATATTTTGAACAGATCTCCCAGAAATCGAAAACCGCGAAGAGATTAAACAAACACCTAGGAAAGAAATCCAACTTAGAACTTGAATATTTGGCAAAGTTAATATATGGGAAAAAAAAAAAAAAGTTTGCAGTTTCTTCAAAATTGCAGCGAAAAACTGACTACCACCCTGGTTCTACATTCACCGAAGCCACAAGATGCTGTCGCCCACGTGTTGCAGCTGAATTTAAACAGTGTGTCTAGAATTTGCAGTCACCAAGATGGCGGCAAAATAAAATCCATCTTTTCTGTATTTAACCTTAGTTGACTTCTCTGTGGGGATATGCAGTGTAACGAAAACTAACTGTGCTGTTTGTTTGATTTTAAAGAGCTTTTTAAAAGAACAATATAGTATTGCCAAAAATCTTCCGAACTTCAGTGTAATAAAATGTATTAATCCTAGAAAAACAATTAAGAAAATGTTTAGGAAGCTATCTTTAAAAAATGAAAAGCAGAATATTTTTTTTCCTTTCACCATCTATAGAACTCTCTCCCCTTAGGGATGTCAATAGATTTTTTTATTTTTTGTTTGTTAACCAGAGCACCCCCCTAAATATTGCAGTACATTCTCATTTGGTTCCAACAGCATGTTTCTATCCTGACTCCATGCATGCTGCCCTTGGTCTCTGGTAAAAGTGGGCCTCACGGACCAAAAAACAATGTTCCACTTTAGGCAGGCTCTAGGATTTTGTCCCTCTCCTGTGTGTGTGTGAGCTTATGTAAATATAAATATATACATATATCTTTTTGCTTTTGTGTGCTTTCTTAGTTCTAAAAGAGTTCTTGACCATCATTTAGGCTGGCTTCACACTATTGTGTTACAGTAACACGCCTGCTATTGTGCATTTATTCCATGTGGCACCGTCTGATATGTTGCAGCGTCATTCATGTTCAATGGCACTCCAACACAAAAGTACAGTAGGTGCAACTGGACCCACACTGCAGCACACTACAACTGTGCATTGTGGTGCTTTGGTTTTTTTTCCGTTGCCGTTCTTCACACAAGGCACGTTAAAGCTCAATGTTCCGCAACATCATAGTGTGAAGAGGGCCTTCAACTTTTTATGGCACTGTTTTTGTTTTTTTTTTCTTTCCTCATTGTATAATTCCACTGTTCTGTTAATCATACATCTTCTTTGTTGATGTTATTTAAGAGGGACCGGCCCAGTGGAGTCATTGCAACCTTGCTGATTTTACTCTGTGTTCATTTCCTGCTGTTGGCTTGGGAAAGCCATGATTGCATATAAAGTGTACTGTTAACTTACACATAGGGGTAGTTGCAGTTTGATGACCCAAAAAATGTGATAATAGTACTAAGATGTAAAACATTTTAATGGTCAGTCCACCAAAAGTAATTCTGTTATGGGTACACACTGGTTAACGAAGCAACCCAAATAGCTTTTCTTCTCTCTGACTATTGACAGGATCACCTGCAAATGTCCCTAGCTCCTCCTGCCTTAATGTGTCTACTTCTGTTTATAGTCTCTGTTTTAGAAAAAAAAAAAAAAAGCAAAGTGAATTTTACATGCCGAATAAGATCCCTCTACCTCCCCTGACAGATTGCAAGACGTGAGGACTTGCTGGAATCTGCTCAAAGCAAAAGTATCAGTATCGTGTGAACTGACCCATTTTGTGACCCATGATGACCAATCAATGTATATGTTATTGTTCTAGAGCCAGTTAAGTCATTGAAAAAAAAATAAAGTAGCTGCTAAGGACAACAGTAACCCTTGTGTCTCTTGCACTAGTGATGTCACTAAATGTATAGGAAATGTTTTTTTGTCAGTATAGACCGTCAAGTCCATATTATTGCTGCCTATGCGGTGTGTATAAAACAGGTACACTTTTCTGCCCCAGCAGTTGCTTACTAACCCGAATATCTGCAAAGGGTACGTTGAGACCAACATAAACCCTGTTCGGTTAATATATGGATGGGGAAAACACTACCTATGTATTAAGTCTTTCAGTGGCAGCTTTCTCTGCTTTTAATGTGTATTTTAACAATACTATTTAAAGATATGCCTTTTCATAATTGACATTTCTGCAGTCCATTGTTTTCTCACACATGTACACTTGGCTCATTCAGGGAGAAAAGTGCACTAAAGAGCTTCCTAGGGCCAGTGGAAACTTCACCATAGCAGATATTTGGGCTAGACTCTGCTGATACGTGCTAACAGTCCAATTTGCTGTAACAATGTGAGGTTTGTTTTTATGTTTTTTTTTTGTTTTTCTTCCATGCTCTCGTTGCATTTGCATCATAAATTATCTTGTTGATGTAGGGGTTCAGAGTTGAACACAAAATAAAACTTTTATTAAAAAAAAAATACATGGCTTTTTTACAGCTCTGCGCATAATCTGAGCCTGTTTTTAAAGGAGCCCAGTCAAAGCTCCTATCCAATCTTGGGGACTCGCTGCCTGACACCTGGAACCAGTGCCAGGCACATCATTAACCCAAAAACTGTGATACTTCTGGGGATTCAATAATGGCAGCTGCTAGTGGTGGGTGGGAACTGGGCCTGTGACATGTTCCCTTTTTAAGGTTTCATTCGCTTAAAGGAATACTACTACCTATAACAGACTTCTATTTTGTGGTTTTACCCCCTTTCCTACCATGTCCTTCCTAGGTTGTTTGGGGTTTTTCTCTTTAAAGTAATTTTTATTGGCTTTTGGCAAACGGAACAAAAAGACACAGGTACACATGGGGCATATGTAGATATGAAATAAAACACAAACATTTGCGTTAGTCATAACTTCATGAGCTGCTACTAACCCAACCGGTCAGACTCTTGGGTAGAGAAAATACATAATGAACTCAAATGTCCGAGTAACATTGGTCTGAAGCCTTGGTTTTCAACTGGTGGGTCGTGACCCCATGTTCAGTGGGTCGCTTCATGCCTACCACTTTTCTCCGCCTCCCCTTATGGCAGCAATATCAGTTCTTGCACTGAGCAGCCATTCAGAATATGCGGCATGGCCGTGAGGGAACTCCATCCATCATACGCGTGTTGCTCACAGCTCCCTCGCATGTCCTATAGAGGTGCCTGGACCGGAATGATGTCGCATTCTGGCTCCTGGCACCTCTACACTGCACACAAGGGAGCTGTACAAGCAATGCACATACGGATGGAGCTCCATCACAGCACAACAGCCCACACTGGACCCCAAGCTGAGGATTCACTCCAGTTCTCATAAGGCGGGGAGACTGGGTGGATCTTAAAAAAAAAAAAGAAAACATTTTGGAATCACAACAAGAGTTTTCCATTATTTATTTTTTCCTAAGAATAGTCCGCTTGAGGGCGGCTCACAAGGGAAGACTGTAAAGGAGATGGGTAGACTTTCAACTGAATAGTAAAGAGATAAAACAAATACTTAGCAATGGACATGTTGCTAAGGAAGATGGCACACTGGTCCATATTGTTAACTGCAGCCTTGAATCTGCCCAACTTTTTGCTGTCAAAGCGAGATGTTCCAAACATTTAAAGCGACTGACCTGCAGTATGGATATTTTTTTGTTGGTTAAGCTCTTGGCATGTTACTCTGCCTAGTGCAAACCTTTGCATAAAACAATTTTATGATGAACCTTAACTAGTAGATTCTCTAAGTGTCTGTATGTCACATTTGTTCCTACTACTGTGCATATTGAGGTGTAAAACCACTGGTGCTTTATTATGTAAATAGTGGTCAAGCTATGATGGTTTTTGGCTTTTGCTAACACAATACATTTTTTAAGGTGCCCTACCAAAAGTGAGTGAGAAGATATAGATCAGGTATGTCCCAACAGTGAGGTGTTTGACCAGAGCACGTGGTTTTCTTTCTCATCCATTGATGGGCACACCTTTTGGGTTATATTGCCACCTCAAGGACACTCGCACTCCAGGGCTGTTTGCAATGGGCCCTACTGATGGTGCTAATATCTGCAGCCCAGAATTATGTTGCCCTCTGCTCCTAAAGTCTATTCTGTCATCTGAGTCCTCTTTAGCTCTGTTGAGTGTGGCTAATTCCTCGACCCTTTCAGGCTGACGTTTTCATTAAACTCATACAAGACTTTTTATGGCCCAAATCACCCAGTTATTTGGCAACTCTGACCACAGAAGCTACAAGAACATTTCTGTGCCCTCCCTGCAGATTCTGAATCTGATCTGCTTTTGGCCTTTAGCGGCTTCTGAGCCATTGGCTGCAGAGACTTGGTCAGATTCTGAGTCACTGCCGGATGAGCTTTGCCTGGAGGAATCGTGGTATGTTCAAGAAACCAAGAAAGGGCGCAGAGAACACTGGCTAGCTAAAGCCAGTGTTCTCTGCGCCCTTTCTTGGTTTCTTGAACATTTACATTTCACAGGTTCTCCTCCTGTTTTCCAGGGCTGCATACACGCCTCTAAGCCAACTTTTTGCCCATCCGAGATCGCTGTTTACATGTTTTTTCTAGGAATCGTGGTATGGAGCTTTTACTCCCAAGAGGTCTGTTTCAGCTCTTGTGCAACTTGTGAATGAGCCTATTGCTTCTACCAGTGTGGTTGCCAGTCTTGGTTCTTTTAGATGCCCTATGGCCTTTCCATTACACCTGCTATTTCAACTTTCGCTATGGAAATTGGAAACACCCTAGCAAGTTGTTTGCTCCCCTACTTAGCTTTTTACTCCATTTGGAAAGGATTTTTGTACAAAGTTGGCTATCTATCCCTAGTATGGATCCAATGGTGTCCCACAAAAAACTTTTCTTCCGTATGGTTCTCATGTCAGTACACCTGTGTAGGGACTGCGGAACCTGTGTCTAAGGAGTGCCTGGTCCCCCATGGCTTTGCAATCTGCTCTTGATACCATTATCATGGACACTACTGGAGGTAAAAAGCACCTATCTTTCTCAGGGGAAGAAGCCTAAGGAACAGACTACAGTTTTATCCCTCCTCGTATGTTAAACATCCCTTTTCATTTCTCCTTTCCCATGTCCTCCTCGTGGAGACTCCCCATCCCAATCTTTGCTCCCAGTCCACCCACAAGGTTACCTTATGCAAGAAGGTGCTTACCCCACTTTCCAGAGTGGGGGACACTTGTTCACCTTTACAGATGCTTAGGCAGCTTGCATCTCAGATGCTTGTGTGCAGGAGGTGGTGTCCCAGAGCTACAAGTTTTGTCCCCCCTTCCCCTTGATTTCTCAACTCCAGCCCTCCTGTGTCTCTGCACAGTTTAGCAGATCTCCATTGAGCCCCCTCGGGTCTTCTGGTCAACTTGGAGCTGGATAGCGAGAGGAGTGAAGTGGGGTGGAGGTGCATTTGTTCTAGGAAAGGAGATGGGAACAGAGTAACCACATTGCATGAACAGTTACCCATTTCATCTGTAAAAGGTACTTTTTGGATCTGATGACAATGTATTGCCAGTGTTAGCGGTTATTGGTAGTGCTGCAAAGGCTGCCAATGTGCAATCACTGGCTGCAAAGCAGGGGGATGGAACCTATAGCCCCTTTCCCTGCTCTGACCCAATGGACCCAGCCACTGCTGGGCCTCCGCTACGGTCCTTGTTTGCTACAGGACAGTTGGCCAGTATTTGTAGTGCCCCCTTTTAACAAGCACCGTAGATTTACCCAAGTCTGTAGAAAAGCATAGCTTCCAGTGCTCCAGGAGACAAAAAAATGGTTTAGTGGGACAAGGTAAAGCTGTACAAGGAGGATCTGCCCTCCAAAGGCAGTAAGTCAGAAACTATTGAAAGGCAGCTTATTGCAGCTGACTAATTTAGGGGATATTTGTTGAAAGAGGCATACAAACTTTCCCTAGCAGTCTAGAAAATCATTAGCAAGAGTGATGCAGAATGTTTTCTGGCCTAACAGGCTTAAAAACAGTCAATTACTGTCAGTCTCGTATTTACTGCCAACAGGTTGGCAAAACACATGTTAATAGGACTTCTGTACAACCTTTGCCTGTAAATGGTGAACCTTTCAAGAGGCTGGGGGGCAGTAGGAATATCACTTGGCCATCCCCAGCAGTTTAGGCAAACAAATCCTTACTGAAATCCTAACAGTAATGGACTATGCCACCCGGTACGCTGAAGACTGGCTCTATCCTTCCATTAAGGCGGACAATTTTGCTGATGCTTTGCTGGGAGTCTACAAGAGTCAGGTTTCCTGAAGAGTGTCCTAGTGATCAAAGCTTGCAGTTTGCATCCAACCTGATGCATTCTCTGTGTTGTAAAATACAACACATGCCATTGCTAGTCCCTTTTCCACCCACAAACAAACAATATGTGTGAACGTTCAATGGGACCTTAAAAACAGATGCTTGTGGAGTTGCAGGAAAGGGACTGGGAATATTTGCTTTACCTGCTGTTGCCTAAGCATAGGTGCCCCAGGAGTCAACAGGCTTTCTGTCACTTGAACTCCTCTATTGAAGGTGCTTGAGAAGACATAATCCCAGAGACTTGGGAGGGCAAGATTGCTGATCCTGAGGTCTCTATGGTTTATGTGCTAAGATTCTGGGACAAAATGAAGACACCAGGAATGGTACAGTAGAACATGACACAGGCTCAGCCTAAACAAAAGCATCTGGAATGATGAGTGCAGATGTACAACATGGGTTAGAAGGTGTATGTTCTACTCCCTATGTGGCAGAACAAAGTGCAGGTAGCATTAAAAGGATTGTATCCAATCACAAAAGTGCATGAATAATGTCATCTATGTGGTAAATTTCTGAGAGGTAGAATGTGGTATGCTAATCTGGTAAGACTTCTTACTGACACTGGAACCCAACAGAGATGGGATCCACTGCAAGCTTTGATCACTAGGACACTCTTCAGGAAACCTGACTCTTGTAGACTCTCTCTACTCTCACCCTCCACGTGGTATTCCATGTAGCCATCACGTCTGGGAGGCGAGTGTCTGAAACGATGGCCTACAGGGAACCTTATCTGGTTTTGGTTAGGGACAAGGTGGTGTTGAGGCCCAAGACAGCCTTCTACAAAGTACTTTCTGCCCTTCATCTCAGCCAGAACATCATTCTGCGGAACAAGTGGGAATATATGTTCCTATTTGGCTCCAGTTTACCAAAAGGAAAATTTTCCATCCATTGTCTGTATGTGTTTTGAAAAGTGTTAGCAGTAGAAATATGCAAAACAAAGTGAGGGTTTAATAACCCTTTAAGTTGTTGCACCCCTAGCTGGGTGGCCAACCAAGCAACCCAACCCAGATTGGTATCTACTCAGCACTACCACATACCAAAGAGACCTCAAGAAAAACCTTTGGTCGAACAAACCAGGTTCAAGATTACTTCTGTGTAATTGTCAGTAAGCACATGAAACAAGTAATCTTGTTACAAAAGTGCTCAGATTCCTAATGAATGTTCACACTTATTCCAAGTAACATATCACTGAAACGCTTAATTCTTTTTTTTTTTTTTCTTCATATTACTGTAACTTTAGATGAAGCTAAGCTTTGTTCCATAAGCAGCCCATTACCTGAACACTAATCTGCTTCCTTCCTATCTAAACAACCAAGAAATTAAGTAGATGTTGTCGTTATGCGTTCACCACTGCTGCTTACTTCTTGTTTGTTCATACTGACAATCCATTTATGCTTTTAGTTGTGACAATGTCATATGATCTTGTCTAGTTTTTAAATCAGACAATGCTGGTTATGTGCACAGCTTTTTTGTTGTGCAAAGCTGCTAAGCCTTTCATACACTTGTTGACCTGAAAAGCAGCTGAATGGCACAGTGCCAAATTATTCTGCATAGGGTAAGATACTGTGTACAGGGGCTAGTTTATAAGGAGAGGGAAAAGGAAATCTGGGTAGAACCAGAACCAAGCACGTTTCATGGTCTGTTGTCTTTGCCTGGTTCCTATGGCAACAGCTTCACTTTTTCTTCAGGTTGCAGTTCTCTATGCTTCAGTTTCCATAGATCAGTCCCAGAGATTTGCCATCTGGATGCAAAGGATTGTATCATATTCAGATGAAAGTGAATCTATTGTAAAAGCATGATGCTAATAACTTTTTTTCCACAGAAATTATTCCCGATGATGTAATTCTATCCCTGTGGCTTCACTGTGTAGTAAGTCACAGGACTGGAACAAGCATGGAGCAGCAGTCTGTTTATTTTTTGTGCCCTTGGTATTTCCCCCTCTTGTTTGGTGCTAGTAAGTACAGTTCCTAGTTAGACAATTATTGCCTCTCACTGCTCAGTTTAGTTGTTTTTTTCCAAGCAGGGACAGGGTTTAGCAAAGCCATTGTCTTCTTATGCTTCAAAAGACCAGAAACACATCCTCTGTAGTGTACTTATATGAAGTAAAACTATTTGGACTAGGCAACTATGCAACTTCTGTGTCTTATTGAAGAGTTAAGCTGCCTGTGGATTGAGCCAAATCAGCAAGTGACCATACTGCCTGCACAGACTGGGTCTAAGGAAGTCTCTCATTGAATATATTGCATTTGAAACAGAAGTGAGCTAGTGAAATAATAAGAGCCGACTTGTATTTTGTTCACAGAATGCATGGCATTCTGTGAATGGAGGAGGGGCAGGTATACAACAGGATCTCTCCTCGGTTCACAGAACTCACGTGGGGGGAATTCATCAATAGTGGAGAAGATGGAATCTTGAGCAGTTGCCCATGGAAACCAATTAGCTTCTGTCACGTACCTTGGTAAGAGCCTGAGATCACGAGGGCGGCCTCCCTTGCTGCTCTTGTCCAGGCATCCCTGGTAGTGATGGACAGAAGGTGTGAGGACGGAAGAGGGGCACGAGTGCCTGGTTGAAGTTGATGACACCCCAAGCAGGAGATGCAGATGACTGAATCTGGAGGGTGATGGAGAGTCACCTCTGAAGGATGATGCCAGCAGCAGATGGATCGACATTGATGCAGGAGGAAGAATCGGGGTCAGGAACAAGCAGGGCAATTATCAAGTGGTCAGTGAAGTGCAGAATAAGCAGGCAGAGGCAAGGTCAGGGACAGGCTGTGTCAGTAATGTACATGCAGAGCAGTACCTAATCAGCACGCAGATGGTCCAAAAACAAGCCGAGGTCAAAGAGGCAAATAGAGTCAAGGTAAAGGCCGGGTCGATATCAGGAACAAACAGGATGAGACGCATAGGAAGCAGGGAACTAGCTGAAGAAGTCTCGGCAAAGGAAAGGGGCAGAGCTCCTCCTTAAATAGGTGTCTGTTTGAAGTAGGTGCACACAGGTATGTGCACGTTGTGCTATGCGCGTATGTCTGCGTGCAGGCGCACAGGTATGTGTGATCCTTTTGCAGAGACCTTCATGCATGCACACCTGAATGTGCAGAACGAGAATGGGCAGTACTTTCCTGACCGCTTCAGTCTTCAGTTTGTTCAGTTAGACTGTAAAAATGAAAAGAGAGAAGCTGATTGATTGCCATGGGCAAGTGCTTCAGATTTTGTAGGCTCCAATTTCCAAAAACTCCACAACTTGTATTCTGTGATAAAAATACAAGGCTTTTTGTGAATGGTCAAGGAGTCAGAAGGTGATGGGGATGTGACTGGAGCCCTTCACTGCCGTAGCTGCAGTAGCACCTGGAAATCCAGCCCTGTGAGTAGGATCCGACTTATAGCAAGGTATGATTTTTATCCTAAGTAACAGCCACCCATACACTGTATACATTTTACTAGGGCCGTCTTACGTAGCTAGTGCAGTATCTAAAATAAAACTTTTTTGCTTTAAATATAAGATGAACATGACAATTGGAAAACTCACAAATATTTATTTTAAAAAATCATATTTTTGTCATGACAGGTTCACTTTGAAGGTAAATTGAGTGGACTTTCAGTGCATGCACGTTTACTTGCGATCGCAGGGCACTGATGTACCACGCGCACCAGTGTGGGCGATTGCACTGCGGGCAGGAGGCTTGTCTGCGTTGCCATTGGAATGAATAGCACCACCATGCCCCCTCCTGCCCTAGAACACGGGGAGGGTTTGTGTATAAGTGCGTTCATCCATGGAACCATATAGTGTGAACGGGCCCTGAATAACTTGGTAGATTACTGGCTGATTTTCCTTTTTTTTCTGTGGAGTTATTCTGCTAGCTTTTTTCACAAAACACTAACCCACATAAGGTGCTCTGGTTCATGAAGAGCTATTACTTTGGTCCTTTACAGTCCTTATACACTTTGTGGACACAAAATCTAAGGCCCCTTTCACACAGGCTGATCAGAAGAGGAACCGTGCACAGATGCTCTCCTGATCACAGCAGTACGGATCGAATGTTACCGATGTGACATCTGTGTCCATACAGTTTTAAACCCCATTTTGCGATGGAGGAAAAAACTGCAATTACCGGTCCCAATGCCAGTCTATGAGGAATCGGATGTAAACAGACATGTCAGTTTACATTAGATTACCCCCCAATCCAGCATGATCCGGTCCGGTGAAATGTAACACTGTAACGTTTGTTTTTCAGGCCTGGCTGGAGGCGGCGGTACACGGGTGTAAATGGACGCCCGTCTGTTTACACATGGCTGCCCATAGACTTGCCTTGGGCACCCGATTGGGTCCACCTGAAAAAATTACAGGCGGACTCGTTTAGAGCGGCCGTCTGAAAGGGACCAACAAACCAACTTTGTCCCTTATCCCCTTATATCATCCATAGGCTTCAAGGTTTGGACAGGTTATAGTGATTGTAGTTGTATTGGTGCAATTGGAACAACACTGTTGAATGCTGTCCATGATACTTTTTTTTATTTGCATTAACAGATACATTTCTAGGACAGACTTTCAGGAGTCTACCTACTTCTTCTAAGGTCCAACCAGTAAAACACACACACATACTAATAAAAAACAGATCAAACTAAGATGGTAATTGTCTCTGACCCCTAGTAGCATTGTAGCCCCCTGGTGTCCCTAGCGCTGCTAGGTGGCTTCATTATTTTCAACTCCAGGGATCTGACCCCATTTGAAGACTTATGTTTAAACAACTCGAACGGTACCCACCTCATATCTTGGCTTTGATAACATTCTTCTGATGCATGCCATTCTTCTGACCATGATGCACATCTGGTGGTCCTGTCCCCGTATTTGACCCTATTGGAATGCCATATTCAGACTGTGCAACCAAATGACAGAAGCAGACTGGTCACAGCAACCAGAGGTGGCCTTGCTCTCCATTCTTTCTGGCTCTTTTAAGGCAACTAAGAAAACCGTTATCTGCCTTCTCCTTTCCACAGGGAAAGCCTTAGTCCCTAGATAGTGGAGAACTCCCTCAGTCCCATAGGCCAGAGCGTAGATCTCAACCCCATAGAAAACCTTTGGAGGGAGTTGAAAGTCCGTGTTGCCCAGCGACAGCCCCAAAACATCACTGCTCTAGAGGAGATCTGCATGGAGGAATGGGCCAACATACCAGCAACAGTGTGTGCCAACCTTGTGAAGACGTACAGGACACGTTTGACCTCTGTCATTGCCAACAAAGGATATATAACAAAGTATTGAGATTAACTTTTGATGTTGACCAAATACTTATTTTCCACCATAATTTGCAAATAAATTAGTTCCAAATCAGCCAATGTGATATGTCTGGATTTGTTTTCTCATTTTGTCTCTGATAGTTGAGGTCTACCTATGATGCCAATTACAGGCTTCTCTCATCTTTTTAAGTGGGAGAACTTGCACAATTGGTGGCTGACCAAATACTTTTTTGCCCCACTGTATGTTATTTATTTTTTATATTTTTGGCCAGATCTTGAGCATGTTCTGCATTATGCTCTGTATTTGTTGTGACTGACACTTGTGACTGTCCATGAGTGGGTGATCACCAAGATTTTCAAGGTAGGCATGGCTTTTCATACTGCCAACAGAGCCTAATTTTGAGTTACGCCTATATGACTCTGCTGTCTCTAGTCTATCCAGCACAGGCTGCGTGTGTCTTTTTTGCTTCTGTTTTAGACTGGTTCTGTCAGTTAAAGGCACCATTATATGGGCTTTACACTGTGTTTGGGGATTCCTGCAGCAAGAACCAACGGATTCTTGACGCAGGAATCCCAAATGTGCCTGTTCAGATGCGGCAGCTGTATCCATTCAAGTTTAGGATAGATGCCTGTCCCTTGACGCAGGACAGATGCTTCCAAGAACAATCGTCTATCCCAAACTGCATGTAATCGCACAGTGTACCATTACATGGGGACTGTTGCTGACAGATGAGGCCACTGTCACCCTGCCATTAACTTGAACGGACACAGCGAGAACAGCTGGGATTCGGGATGCAAGAAAATGTAGTATATAGGTGTCTTACTGCACTCCTTACCGGTATAGGATGTTCCTTGAAATCCTGGTGGGTGCTCGTAGTGACCACGGATGGTGCCGTGAAGATATACAAGTTTGCAAAAGGACGTCACCAGCACACCATTTAAAAAAAAAAAAAAAAATTCTTTATTTTATATTTTGAAAAGCTTTGACGGTGATCACAAGAAGAGAAAAACAAGTGCATAAGTAGCAAATAGTTGCTCTCTCGGGCGGTCATAGAGAAAATACACCAAATGCATTGCGATGTATTTGACAAAGTAAACAAAATAAGATATTTAAAGCGTTGAAAAAAATAAGGGGAGGGTGTTCCCACTGCTCAGCTAGTCAGTGACCCGTAAGTATCTCAAGAGAGGGACATATAAGTGTCCAAGTGCTTATGAGCGCATCTGTGGATCCGAGGGAGGTGTGTGAGGTGGGGGGGGGGAACTTCTATCCCTAAGTGAAACGACATCCTGTCAATAGCATGCATAAGAGATGTCGTTTTTAAAACTTTAGTACCAGCACACCATTTAAGGGAGATCAACAAAAGTCCATTTATTATTGGAGTACTGTAATTCCAGTACAAGTGCTTTCGGGGCCGCACAGGGTGCCCTTCATCAGGCTCAGAAGGTGACATCCTTTTGCAAACTTGCAAGAAAATGTAGGTTCCTGCCGCAGGGATCCCAGAACACACGTGTAAGCCCCATAGAAACACATCCTAAGTATCAGACTGTCATATTATAAAGCATTATGTACACCCTGCATGATATTCTGATTCAATTCGAAGTCCAGTGACCTTTATAAACCCGTTCAGCCCATGGCGATATTTGTATGGTCACCAATCTCCTTGGCAAACCCTGATATCCTTACAAATCACAACAAAGGGTTACATTGTCCTATTTCTCTTCTGTCTTCTATAGTTTCCTGAAACTTTTAAATGTTCATCTGTTAAAGGCATTAAAACTGCTACATAAATCAGTATATGAAATGTAAGTCATTTATTTTTGGTACCCCTTGCATAAAAGAATCGTCTTCATTGCTGAAATCATCAAACTTTTCTATTTTTCAGAGACCGGTTGTATAATTGTTGGAATCCGTGGCAAGGAAGTTACACAAGCGCAGATATGAAAGGGCACAGCTATAAAACAAGGAGCCAAACGGTTTAAATGGAATTAGAGTGTCAGGGAAAAGGGAACAGAAATTATAAGCAGCTAAAAATAGCTGCCGTTTTATATTGTGTGCGGAGCTCAGCTTGCTAATCAGAAGGAGCTGCCCTTCCTTCTATTTTTAGTCTCTGCAGAATCTGAACTTTGTTCCAAAAAGGAAAAAAAAAAGTTAAACAAATAAACCGCTTGTTTTGTTTTCAGCTCGGAAACTGCAACAGCTTATGGGGGGAGCTTAGACCGTCCGTCATCAGTCACTGCCCACTTAGGGAAGGCTGTCATGTCTTCCTGATGATAGGGCGGCAGAAGGTTGCACCGAGTTAGGGCTGAACTACAGAGGAACTAATAAACGATTTAACCTCTTGTTGACAACCACATGCAAAATATTTGAATTAATGTGAAATTAATTGCAAATGTGATACATGTTTAAAGGCAAAATCCACTTTTTTTCAGAATAAAAAAATTAAATGTACGCTTCTTCATAAAGGAAAACAAAATCGTCATTTATTTATTTATTTGCATCGGTGCCGGTAAAGCATTGCATTGTAGAAGATATGTTGTCCACACACCATTCTGCTTCGGAATATCATCTTTATTTGTATTCCTAATACTAATAATGATGATATTATGAAGCAGAATAGTGTACGGACAACATATCTTCTAGATCAGGGGTGCCCACAATTTTTTGTGTTGAGATCTACTTTTCAAATGACGAGCTACATGAGATTTACCAGCAAAAAAAAACCTCCCTCACACTCCTCTCTCCTGTCTCTACTCGCTCTCCTGGCTGTCTCTCCTGGCTCTCTCTCCTGGCTGTCTCTCCTTGCTCTCTCTCCTGGCTGTCTCTCCTTGCTCTCTCTCCTGGCTGTCTCTCTTTGCTCATTCTCCTGGCTGTCTCTCTTTGCTCATTCTCCTGGCTGTCTCTCTTTGCTCATTCTCCTGGCTGTCTCTCCTCTCTCTCTCCCGTCTGTCTCTCCTTACACTCTCTAAAGTCGCTGCTCTGCAATATTACAGAACACCGGGAAGCTAGACTTTCGTGCTCAGCCCTCCATCCTAAAGTCGCTGCTCTCATGCTGTCGGCCTCTGCCTTTTATGTGTCAGACGGGGAGGGGCTAAACAGACCATAGGGGGGTTGTCGGGATAGTGAGCCGACTTACAATCGTGATCTACCAGCATCAGCTTTGTGAGCTACTGGTAGATCACGATCTACCTAATGAGCACCCCTGGTCTAGATTGTATACTGTGGCACCATCCACCAGTTGTTCCAGCACCCATTGGATTCTGGGGTACAATAGTATGCTTTACTAGTGAAAGGACTACAAGTATGGTGCCATACCTTTAATGAGGCTTTTGCCTCTGGTGGCATCTCTTTGGGTCACACGAGGGGGTGGCAGGCAGGGCGGCATGTGTGCATGCTGCCTCCTTCCACCCAGAGCGTCCCAGGTTGCTAAGAGCGGGGCGGGGAGATGTATAAGGGCCATACACATCTCCCCTCCCAGGTCTTAGCAACCTGAGACACTCTGGCCGGCATCGTGCCCAGCTCCTGGCAACCAGTGGCGTCAATGAATGCTAGGAGCTGAGTAGCACGCTGCAGCTGGCATCCCCACCCCTTCCAGGGTTAGTATGCACCACCAGCACGAGCCCCCCCCCACACACTCCCTGCTGCCTCAGGAAAAAGCCTAGGGATGCCCCTGACTACAAGTGGATGATGGGGCTGTGTGGTAGAGCCACAAAGAGCCACACCAAATTCAAAATACTGCAGCATGCGGGGAGAGGAACCCTGAAATTCAGGAAAGTAGGGGTAGGGTTGGGGGGCCTAATGTGACCAAGTTTCATGTTACACCCGGGATATGGGAGTAACATGAAACATAGTCCAAAAGGTGAACTTAGCCTTTAAAATTCTTAAAAGGAAATTAAAAAAGGAAATTAAAGATTATAAAGCATACACCCCAACCGTCCCTCATTTGGAACCAAATCTCTTTGTCCCTCTTTCCTACTCACTTGTCCCTCTTTTTTGTCTGATGTACAGATATCTATGAAAACGTTTTATGTAACTACTGGAAGTGTTAAAGGACCATTGAAACCTTGTATGTTTTTGCATATATCTACGGCTAGCAAGCAGTAGATATATGGAAAAACATTGGGGGGGAAAAAAAAAGAGCGAAATAGGTTTTTAACCACTTCAAGACCAGGTGTTTACACCCCCTTCCTGGCCAGGCCATTTTTCAGTATTCAAGTGCCGGGGGGCGTGTCTGAGCGGACGTCTAAAGACGCCCGCTCAGATGTAGAGAGCTCGGGCCGGCCGTTTTTTTACGCCGGCCCGGAGGTGGTTAAACTGTGTCCCCGCCGCGTGCTCTCGTCCGAAGATCTGAAGATTCTCTGGCAGCCTCAAAGCACGCGCAGTTCACATCTTCGACCAGGAGAAGAGGAGAGACACAGGGTAAGTCAATGCAGCTGACAGACTCCATGGGACAGGAAGAGGCAGGAGTCAGCACTGGATCTGAGACCGGCACCAGCGCTGGAGGGACTCCTGAAAACTACTGGAGAGGAGAAGATGATCGGATCAAGAGGCATTGTTTAAGGTAAGTCCTTAAAGCACCATGGGGTGGAGGATGTTTTACTTTACTGTCACTTTAAGGTGGGTTGGAATTTCGTATGAACATTCATATGAAAAATCTTGTCAGAACATTTGATAATGCCATCGGGGACTTGACGAATGTTGTTAAAAATGTTGTTTGATTTGAAAGCATAATTCAACTCTTGTTTTTTTGTGTGTGTGTGGGGCTCGTTCCCGTCTGAAGATCTGGAGCTTCTCAAGCGGGCGTGCAGGATCATGGGACGGCTGCATGCGCAGTAGAGATCTTCAGCGGGGAGAAGAGGAGGAGTGTAAGTCAATGCAGGCAGCCATGAGCGTGCACATTGGACAGACAACGTTGGACACAGAAGACACAGCAGTCAGCGCTGGTTCAGAGACCGGCACCAGCACTGGAGGGATTCCTGGAACAACTGGAAGGAAGAAAATGATCGGATCAGCGGGGGGGGATTTGTGACTTTAATGTCACCTTAATGTTCAAATGCAGTTTCCCAAACGAAAACCACATTTACTGTTAGAGTTTCATTTATATGTTGTTCCGCTCCTTCCAATTTTTTTTTTTTTTTTTTCTTTCTATGGTTAAAGATGATTGCTGATCTGATCCCATTCACTATTAGATAATGAAATGAATGTTATCTAAAAATAAACATTTTCGAATTAAATCTTACACGCGTGCACCCAGCTTTAGTCTGCACTAAAACCTTTAGCTTATCTCTTAATTATCTTGTTTGTTTTATCAAAAAGCCAAAAAAAGTAAAGGTGAAAAAAACTAAAATGCTTGGCGTATTAATTCTTAATGGGTCGCGTAAATGGGGGCTTGACAGGGGTTTGCCCATTATCTAAATACACCAAGGGGAATTGATCAAAACTGGAGCAGAGAGAATCTGGAGCAGTTACCCATAGAAACCAATCGGCTTCTCTTTCATTTTCAAAGCTTAAAGTGACATTAAACCCTCAGATTTTTTAACATAAACCAATACTGTAATGTGTGCCTTACTGTAATCCATGGTAGTTTCCCTTCTCTTTGCTGCTCTTTTAAATCCTCATGTGTCCCCTCATGTGTAACACTTCCAGTAGTTACTTCTCATGCTGGGCAGAACTTCTGTTTTGCAGCAGACTGCCTTGTCTCTGAAATAGATACACGGTGTCTGTGTGTAGGTTCACAACCTGAGCCAGCACTACAGGAAGAGGCACTCAGCTGCAAAGGGAAGTTCTCCCCAGCATGAGAAGACATGAAGATTTAAAAGGAAGAGCAGCAAAGAGAAGGGAAACTACCATGGATTACAGTAAGGCACACATTACAGTATTGGTTTATGTTGAAAAATCTGAGGGTTTAATGTCACTTTAACTAAACAAACTAAAGAGAGAAGCTGATCGGTTGCCATGGGCAAAAAAAAAGAAAAAAAATTGCTGCTATTTTAAATGCTTTTTACTTGCTTGAGAATCCTACCTATCTTCCCCCATTGTGTAATGTTAAAGAGGGGGCTGTGGGAAGTTATGTTTACTCTAATTAACCCTTGCCAACATGCAACAAAACACAGAGCAGGTGCCACCTCCTAGTGCAGTATGTTTATTGACCAAATGATGAAAGAAAAAAATAAAAAGGTTCTAGTCACTATTACTAAAGGAAACCCGGCATATCAATACCAGAGTCCGATGGTCCAAGAACGCTGTACAGTGGTGTTATGTTGCGTGTTGTCAAGATTGACTCCCTGGCTGAGTGGGCAGCCCCGTAGTTCCTAGCATTGGAGGAGTAAGCAGCAGTCCCATTGGTTTGTGCCAGCCTGAATCTTGCCTGTTTTTCTAATTAACCCCGTCTGTACTGTGCTGCCAGATCTCATTACCAGTTGTAAACTAAAACTGAGCACTGTCTGTCCTAAAAAAGGGTTAAAGACTTAGAATCATTGTATGTGAATGAGAGGAAGCTCAGTCTGTCCCTCAGTTTGTCCCTCTACTTTCACTCTCACACTGCTCAGAGTAGCCTGCAATCTGCACAAAGGCCTTCCCCAAAGAAAATTCTAAAAGGTAAGAAATATATTTTTTTGTGTGAACACACAACAGACACACAGAGGGGTTTTCTTCAATTTGACTGCAAATGTTGAACTACACTTTAAAGTGCAGCTGAAGCTGTTTTGTATATAGTGGAGAGGGATTAGAACACGCCAGGTTTTATTGCTGTCTGTGTCCCCCTGAGGGAAATTCATCCTCTCCATTTGTCCTGGTGACCGTTATTAAAATAAAGTGAAAGAAAATCCCAAATTTTTAGTTGTCATCAGAACAGGAATAGATGGGAAATCTTTAAATAGGAACACTAGTTCGGTGACTCTGCTGACCACCTGAGATTTCTCTCACTTTGGAGGGATTACATTTTACTTCCTGTTGTGGTTATCAGATAGGAAGAGGAAGAAAATCTCTCCAATAGGACTTGTCTTGATAAACTGGCTGAAATGCTCTGTGGGTCAGGGGCGGATCCAGAGGGGGGGACTGCCAGAAAATAAGCCCCCCCACCTGTCTCTTCCACTGCTACTGTGCCACCCCTTTCCTCTCTCACCGCCTATGTGTCCACTGCCCCGCTTGATCTCCCCCTTTCCCCCCGGGGTACAGCGCACTCCCCTGGCCTCTCCTTCTGGGATCTTCCAACCGCTGACAGCCTTGGGCGGTCTGTACTCACACAAATAAAGCAGCTGCAAAGCCCCAGTGAGGGCTGAGGCGGCCACCTAATTTGCCTGACTACAGTGCAGCCTTTGCTTTGGGTCCTGATTGTTCGGTGGGGCCGGCGGGGCCCAGCAGAGCAGCGGAGGTCAGTAATGTGAGGCAGAGTGCGGAGGTCAGTAATGTGAGGCAGAGGTCAGTAATGTGAGGCAGAGTGCGGAGGTCAGTAATGTGAGGCAGAGTGCGGAGGTCAGTAATGTGAGGCAGAGGCCAGTAATGTGAGGCAGAGTGCGGAGGTCAGTAATGTGAGGCAGAGTGCGGAGGTCAGTAATGTGAGGCAGAGTGCGGAGGTCAGTAATGTGAGGCAGAGTGCGGAAGTCAGTAATGTGAGGCGGAGTGCGGAGGTCAGTAATGTGACGCAGAGTGCGAAGGTCAGTAATGTGACGCGGAGTGCGAAGGTCAGTATTGTGACGCAGAGTGCGCAGGTCAGTAATGTGACGCAGAGTGCGGAGGTCAGTAATGTGAGGCGGAGTGCGGAGGTCAGTAATGTGACGCGGAGTGCGAAGGTCAGTAATGTGACGCGGAGTGCGAAGGTCAGTAATGTGACGCGGAGTGCGAAGGTCAGTAATGTGACGCGGAGTGCGAAGGTCAGTAATGTGACGCGGAGTGCGAAGGTCAGTAATGTGACGCGGAGTGCGAAGGTCAGTAATGTGACGCGGAGTGCGAAGGTCAGTAATGTGACGCGGAGTGCGAAGGTCAGTAATGTGACGCGGAGTGCGAAGGTCAGTAATGTGACGCGGAGTGCGAAGGTCAGTAATGTGACGCGGAGTGCGAAGGTCAGTAATGTGACGCGGAGTGCGAAGGTCAGTAATGTGACGCGGAGTGCGAAGGTCAGTAATGTGACGCGGAGTGCGAAGGTCAGTAATGTGACGCGGAGTGCGAAGGTCAGTAATGTGACGCGGAGTGCGAAGGTCAGTAATGTGACGCGGAGTGCGAAGGTCAGTAATGTGACGCGGAGTGCGAAGGTCAGTAATGTGACGCGGAGTGCGAAGGTCAGTAATGTGACGCGGAGTGCGAAGGTCAGTAATGTGACGCGGAGTGCGAAGGTCAGTAATGTGACGCGGAGTGCGAAGGTCAGTAATGTGACGCGGAGTGCGAAGGTCAGTAATGTGACGCGGAGTGCGAAGGTCAGTAATGTGACGCGGAGTGCGAAGGTCAGTAATGTGACGCGGAGTGCGAAGGTCAGTAATGTGACGCGGAGTGCGAAGGTCAGTAATGTGACGCGGAGTGCGAAGGTCAGTAATGTGACGCGGAGTGCGAAGGTCAGTAATGTGACGCGGAGTGCGAAGGTCAGTAATGTGACGCGGAGTGCGAAGGTCAGTAATGTGACGCGGAGTGCGAAGGTCAGTAATGTGACGCGGAGTGCGAAGGTCAGTAATGTGACGCGGAGTGCGAAGGTCAGTAATGTGACGCGGAGTGCGAAGGTCAGTAATGTGACGCGGAGTGCGAAGGTCAGTAATGTGACGCGGAGTGCGAAGGTCAGTAATGTGACGCGGAGTGCGAAGGTCAGTAATGTGACGCGGAGTGCGAAGGTCAGTAATGTGACGCGGAGTGCGAAGGTCAGTAATGTGACGCGGAGTGCGAAGGTCAGTAATGTGACGCGGAGTGCGAAGGTCAGTAATGTGACGCGGAGTGCGAAGGTCAGTAATGTGACGCGGAGTGCGAAGGTCAGTAATGTGACGCGGAGTGCGAAGGTCAGTAATGTGACGCGGAGTGCGAAGGTCAGTAATGTGACGCGGAGTGCGAAGGTCAGTAATGTGACGCGGAGTGCGAAGGTCAGTAATGTGACGCGGAGTGCGAAGGTCAGTAATGTGACGCGGAGTGCGAAGGTCAGTAATGTGACGCGGAGTGCGAAGGTCAGTAATGTGACGCGGAGTGCGAAGGTCAGTAATGTGACGCGGAGTGCGAAGGTCAGTAATGTGACGCGGAGTGCGAAGGTCAGTAATGTGACGCGGAGTGCGAAGGTCAGTAATGTGACGCGGAGTGCGAAGGTCAGTAATGTGACGCGGAGTGCGAAGGTCAGTAATGTGACGCGGAGTGCGAAGGTCAGTAATGTGACGCGGAGTGCGAAGGTCAGTAATGTGACGCGGAGTGCGAAGGTCAGTAATGTGACGCGGAGTGCGAAGGTCAGTAATGTGACGCGGAGTGCGAAGGTCAGTAATGTGACGCGGAGTGCGAAGGTCAGTAATGTGACGCGGAGTGCGAAGGTCAGTAATGTGACGCGGAGTGCGAAGGTCAGTAATGTGACGCGGAGTGCGAAGGTCAGTAATGTGACGCGGAGTGCGAAGGTCAGTAATGTGACGCGGAGTGCGAAGGTCAGTAATGTGACGCGGAGTGCGAAGGTCAGTAATGTGACGCGGAGTGCGAAGGTCAGTAATGTGACGCGGAGTGCGAAGGTCAGTAATGTGACGCGGAGTGCGAAGGTCAGTAATGTGACGCGGAGTGCGAAGGTCAGTAATGTGACGCGGAGTGCGAAGGTCAGTAATGTGACGCGGAGTGCGAAGGTCAGTAATGTGACGCGGAGTGCGAAGGTCAGTAATGTGACGCGGAGTGCGAAGGTCAGTAATGTGACGCGGAGTGCGAAGGTCAGTAATGTGACGCGGAGTGCGAAGGTCAGTAATGTGACGCGGAGTGCGAAGGTCAGTAATGTGACGCGGAGTGCGAAGGTCAGTAATGTGACGCGGAGTGCGAAGGTCAGTAATGTGACGCGGAGTGCGAAGGTCAGTAATGTGACGCGGAGTGCGAAGGTCAGTAATGTGACGCGGAGTGCGAAGGTCAGTAATGTGACGCGGAGTGCGAAGGTCAGTAATGTGACGCGGAGTGCGAAGGTCAGTAATGTGACGCGGAGTGCGAAGGTCAGTAATGTGACGCGGAGTGCGAAGGTCAGTAATGTGACGCGGAGTGCGAAGGTCAGTAATGTGACGCGGAGTGCGAAGGTCAGTAATGTGACGCGGAGTGCGAAGGTCAGTAATGTGACGCGGAGTGCGAAGGTCAGTAATGTGACGCGGAGTGCGAAGGTCAGTAATGTGACGCGGAGTGCGAAGGTCAGTATTGTGACGCAGAGTGCGGAGGTCAGTAATGTGAGGCAGAGGTCAGTAATGTGAGGCAGAGTGCGGAGGCCAGTAATGTGAGGCAGAGTGTGGAGGTCAGTAATGTAACGCAGAATGCGGAGATCAGTAAGGTTGACGCAGAGTGCGGAGGTCAGTAATGTGACGCTGAATGCGGAGGTCAGTAATGTGACGCAGAGTGCGGAGGTCAGTAATGTGACGCAGAGTGCGGAGGTCAGTAATGTGACGCAGAGTGCGGAGGTCAGTAATGTGAGGCAGAGTGCGGAGGTCAGTAATGTGAGGCAGAGTGCGGAAGTCAGTAATGTGAGGCGGAGTGCGGAGGTCAGTAATGTGACGCAGAGTGCGAAGGTCAGTAATGTGACGCGGAGTGCGAAGGTCAGTATTGTGACGCAGAGTGCGCAGGTCAGTAATGTGACGCAGAGTGCGGAGGTCAGTAATGTGACGCAGAGTGCGGAGGTCAGTAATGTGACGCTGAATGCGGAGGTCAGTAATGTGACGCAGAGTGCGGAGGTCAGTAATGTGACGCAGAGTGCGGAGGTCAGTAATGTGAGGCAGAGTGCGGAGGTCAGTAATGTGAGGCAGAGTGCGGAGGTCAGTAATGTGAGGCAGAGTGCGGATGCCAGTAATGTGAGGCAGAGTGCGGAGGTCAGTAATGTGAGGCTGAATGCGGAGGTCAGTAATGTGAGGCTGAATGCGGAGGTCAGTAATGTGAGGCTGAATGCAGAGGTCAGTAATGTGAGGCAGAGTGCGGAGGTCAGCAATGTGAGGCAGAGTGCGGAGGTCAGTAATGTGACGCCTAAATAAGGCTGAGAGTGGCACCATGTGATGATGTAGCATGGCTCGCTGCAGCGCTCTAAGGACCAGTCTAAGGCTGAGTTCACACCTGGGCGTTTGCTATATGCACGTTTTTGCCTTGCATTTGTAGGGTGTTTTTCTGTCCAATGAAACGTGCGTTTTAGGCACGTTTTTTAACCTCCCTGGCGGTATGATTATTATTATTATTTTCCTTCTTTGCTCTATCTGTTTTTCGAAAAACTTTTTTAAACATCCCGCTGTTTCCGCCCCCCCTGCGTCACGGACGCTCGCAAGGGACGGAAGACGGCAGTGGCCGGAGGACATAGCGGGGATCGCGGACAAGGTAAGAGACGCTGCGCTGTATTCCCGAGTATGGCTCGGGGTTATATGGTACAGAAAATTAACCCCGACCCACACTCGGGAATACCGCCAGCGAGGTAAATCAATGGATACGCGCTGAAAAATCTGCCCCATTGCGCAAAAAAAAAACCTCAAGTACTTTTTCGCGCACCAAAACGTCTTGAGCGTTTTTCAGCGCTTCGATCAGCGCTGAAAAACACCCAGGTGTGAACCCAGCCTAAGAGTCGCCTGGCTCAGAGGTTTAGGTGAGTATAACTTTTTACCCTAGGCAAAAACGAACAGTTAACCCTTGCAGTGCGGGGGTAGACACACTTTTTTTTGTTTTTCGATTTTAATTGCTGTCTGTGTCACTATTGGGGAGATCCACCTCTCTATCTGTACTGCTGTTACCGAGAAAGAAAATGAGAAAAATACAAAATCCACATCTGTTACAGGGACAACTGTGTAAGAGAGGAATTTCCCTCACTTTGGGAGAATTTCTCCAACTTCCTGTTGCTTCCCTTGAACAGGAAGAGAGATAAAAAAAAATACCCAATGGTGCACAGAATGCAAAAACTAATTGACAGGAGTTTTGTCTTTTTCCAACTCTCCTCAAAACCAAAAACCTTTGACTATAGATACCCGTTAACTGGTTCCATCCAAATTTAGTATGTCTCCGAAACCACTTTTTCTCCTGATAAGCCAGAATGCGAAGCCAGCAGTCCCCTCCCTTTTTTCCCCTCCGCCCCTGCCGTAGACAAACAACTCCGTTTACAAAACACAACGTCACCGGCTCGG
>NW_017306426.1:730628-744444 GCF_000935625.1 Nanorana parkeri
CGAGCGGGCGGAGAGGCTCCGGGGGGCAGTGAGTGAGGAGAAAAGGCACACTGCTCGCACACATGGCGGACTTCGTGGTCCCCCGGCACAGCGCGGTGATGGAGCGCCTCCGCCGGAGGATAGAGCTGTGCCGGCGGCACCACGGCAACTGCGAGTCCCGCTACGATGCGGCGGCTGGGGAGAGGCTGGAACTGGAGCGCCAACACACCTACCAGCTGCACCAGCGCTGCCTGCAGGCCAAGGCCAAGAGAGCCAGCAAGCACAGGCAGCAGCCGCCGGCGGCCAGCGGCACCACAGACACTGCGAGGGGGAGCCAGAGCGGAGCCATGGAGACCGGGGACAGCAACGGGGAGCAGTGCAGGAGCAGCACCCTCATCGCGGTAAGAGAGCCCTGCCATTCCAGAGCTACCACTGGCTGCCCCTTTTATTCCATGAGGAGCACTGCTGCCCCTTTTATTCCTTGAGGAGCACTGGGTGCCCCTTTTATTCCTTGAGGAGCACTGGGTGCCCCTTTTATTCCTTGAGGAGCACTGGGTGCCCCTTTTATTCCTTGAGGAGCACTGGGTGCCCCTTTTATTCCTTGAGGAGCACTGGGTGCCCCTTTTAATTCCTTGAGGAGCACTGGGTGCCCCTTTTTTATTCCTTGAGGAGCACTGGGTGCCCCTTTTTATTCCTTGAGGAGCACTGGGTGCCCCTTTTTATTCCTTGAGGGGCACTGGGTGCCCCTTTTTATTCCTTGAGGGGCACTGGGTGCCCCTTTTTATTCCTTGAGGGGCACTGGGTGCCCCTTTTTATTCCCTGAGGGGCACTGGGTGCCCCTTTTTATTCCCTGAGGGGCACTGGGTGCCCCTTTTTATTCCCTGAGGGGCACTGGGTGCCCCTTTTTATTCCCTGAGGGGCACTGGGTGCCCCTTTTTATTCCCTGAGGGGCACTGGGTGCCCCTTTTTATTCCCTGAGGGGCACTGGGTGCCCCTTTTTATTCCCTGAGGGGCACTGGGTGCCCCTTTTTATTCCCTGAGGGGCACTGGGTGCCCCTTTTTATTCCCTGAGGGGCACTGGGTGCCCCTTTTTATTCCCTGAGGGGCACTGGGTGCCCCTTTTTATTCCCTGAGCGGCACTGGGTGCCCCTTTTTTATTCCCTGAGCGGCACTGGAAGCTCTGTCATTACGTGGGTGGTGCTGGGTACCCTGGCACTCCGCGGACGGCGAAGGTTACCCTGGCACAACTAAGATGGTGCTGGGTTGTTACAACTTTTTCAGCACTCTGTCTGGTCGGAGCTGCCGGCTGTTGCTGGTTCCCAAGGACAGGCCGAGGAGGCTCCTCATGATGCAAGTAGAATTTATTTAGCAACATGGAAGGATTCACTTTCCGTCCACTAACCTCTCTGGGATGATTTTCTACCTGGAGTCCAGTTATAGGAATGGTTTTCTAAGTTACTCTGGGTAGACTCCCCACCAGCAGCCTCCTTTTATACATTCACTTGCACTTAACCATTTCCTGTGTCGGTTAAGTTCTACACTGGGGGTAGTGGTTACCTGTAGTCAAGTCTTGGCAGAGGTGGTACAGCTGTTTCCTCAGTTGCCAGGTCCTGGTGGTTTCTGGGGACAGTCTTGGGTTTTTAGAGCATTTGTACCGCAGAGATGTCAAAATGCACTTTGAAAAAAAATCAGTGCAACCTCCTAGAATAGTTCCATTTTATAGGTTTATTTGTCAGGTTCCCTGTAGACCTCCATTTTTATCCTGTCAGTTGAAGAGGCAGTGGGTTTTCCTCAGTATTACCCTCTGTATAGTTGCCAACCGAGACTAGCAGCATCATTGTGACTGCAGAGAGTTTGCAGACAGTTGTATGCAACTGTGTCAGTAGCAGGGGGTTCAGCAGGGTCAGCCTGGCTATAGTTGGCAAGGCAGACCCTCCACAATCGCCATTAGAATGCATGTTCCCTTCTGTCTGTGACTGCAGTTCCTTTGTAGGAATTACCTGGTGCCAGCTTCCAGGAGTGGCGGTAAAAAGCTTTCATTCGGGTCATTGTGGGGATAATTGGCAGTAAATCCCATTTTGATTTTGCGGAGAGTAATGGATATTTATAGTCGGCATACAGCAAAGGAAAAAGAAGGATCTTATTAGGGTCACCCTGTGTATAGTTGGCAATACCAATAACCATCTCCCTTTTAAAAAAAAAAATGTTCTTGCACTTAATACCTGTGGCTGCATAGAGTTTATGGGGATTAGTGCATGACTGGCGTTGGCTGCCAGCAGTGTTGGTACTATAGTTTCATTAGGGTCACCCTAAGTGTAGTTAGCAACAGGGCTCTTCATCAAAATCGTCACTTTTATTTTGTGGGCATCACTGCCATGACTTTGTAAACAGGTGACTTAAGTCCGCTCCCAGCAGAGGAGAACGAATTGGTTCATCAGGCACTCTGAGTATAGTTGGCAGCCTAGACTATCAGGAGTCTCCCCTAAAACATGTATTCACTTATGGGGAGTAGTGGGTACATGGAGTCAGCTCCCTGCAGAGATGCTTAATCAGGGTCACTATGGGTATAGCTGGCAACTGAGACCCTCAACAGCCTCTGTGCCGTATGTTCACTTCTTGCATTGAACACCTGTGCCGGCAGTGACTTTGTATAGGTTAGTGAAGGCTTGCCGTCAGATCCTTCCACATGTCAGAAAAGTAGGGATCACTGGCACCTCAAAGCGCCTTTATTGACGCATGCTCAGTATCACATAACGATGATTTTGGGTAATGCATGGTTTCCTTCATCAGGCAAAACTTGAAGGGACCTTGCGTGGCCCTGAAACCTTGTGTTATGCGATACTGAGCTTGCATCAATAAAGGCATATTGATCAGCATACTGGAGTACCAGTGACCTCTTTTCTGATATTGCGGTGACATCAGTTTGTCACTGCTGCATCTACCTATTCCAAAGGGACTAACTGGTCAGGAGTGCGATGGGACTTGGACATTAATCTCCTAGCACATGTGGCACAACTGTTTTGTAAATCGCTCCTGGGGTATAATTGTCAACTGTTGATTCCTAACATCAAGATTTTGAGATATTTCCCTAGATAGGTATGGAAAAAGCAATAGAGTTGTGTTCCCAGAAAAGGTTCTTGTCCTGGCTGTCAACATTAAGTTTACTGGGAGTAGTAGGCACCTGCATGTATTGGGGAATATTTGTCCAATATGGCCATTTACAGCCCAATGTGGGAACATCTGTATGGTTTGCAGGTCCCTCTATGGCCCTGGCAGACACTGCTGGCCGAGTCTGCTGTGTACAAAGTTGATTGACTGGGATAGTTCTTCCTGGCCGATTGCTGGTTTCTTTAGAAAACTGACACTGGCATTCATCTCTCCTCTATAGGCACAACCATGCAAACTTTCATGTGTAGAAGCATCTTTGCTTAGATCGCTGGACGAGGTTGTGGATGCACGAATAGGTGCGATCTGTAGCCAGCTGTAGTTGCCAACTGAGATCAAAATAGATAATGCTGGATGTCTTCCAGCCCTGATATGAGACGGGCATCTGACTTGCTGTAGCTCCTAATGAACACTGTGACAAGCTAACAGTGTGCACTGAAGTCAGAGTAGTTTGGGTAAAGGATAGGAGTAGGGCTGCAGCTAACAATTAGTTGACCAATTTATTTTTTCAATTAATTGAATAATTGATTGTATTTAAAAATAATTGTCCCTCTCACTAATCGATAATGAGAATCGTTGCCAACTATTCTCTATCGATTATAATCGATTAGTTGTTGCAGCCCTAGATAGGAGCATGTTCAGCTATGCAAGAATAAAGGTAAAGGCAGACTTCAGCTTGAAGATTTAAAGCTGAACCTTGGAGAATAAAAATGTGTACCCTTGCATCGGTTCTCCCTTCACCCTGCAAGGGTTTACAGCTGCTTTTGCCATGTGGACAGTAAGTTAAGCTTGCCATTCACTGCTCTGTTTTTTTTCTTTCAGCCCGCAGCTGTGAGCGCGTTGATATTGAGGAATTACCACTGTTTCTTTTGTATTCTGACAGCAGCCGCCGGCCGCTACCAGCATACCTGAACAGAGCTGGCAGCTCATTGGCTGCCGGCTCTGTTCGTACAAAGATTTTCTGACTTTTCAGCTGACCAGGGGATGCCAGCCCAAAGGGTATCGAAGGTGGTACCCACTGTGCACATTGCGGCCGGTTCTTGAAGAAGCGGCTTGTTTTTCGCACTGTGTGATATACTTGCTGCCTTCTTTGCTCCTCTTGCAGCCAGTGCTCTTCTTTCCTGTTCAAAACACTTTAATGTAGGTGGGCCCTCAGCCTCGTCCTGTACAATGCTGGAATGCTGATCCTGCATTATACAGGATGATGTCGGGCAGTAGCTCCGGGGGACTGGTTGGCAGTGTGGAGGAAGCCTACAGGAATAAAGTAAATATATCCCATTTATTCATCTTCCCCATAGACAGAATGAGAAGTTTCCCTTACATGTGGAGGGAGCCCATTGCACAGGTTAATATTTTCCCTGTAATTCAGCTTTACGTTTCAGTTAGCCAAGGGTTAGGGGCGTTTATTGGCCTTTTTTTTTTATTACTTTGTCACTAAAATACCCCATACCAAGAACTGTGCTGGCAATGAAAACAAATCTAGACTGTACTAGATCTGCTGAGTAAGTAAAAAAAAAAGTAATTTAATGATGTGTCCTTGCTGATATAGTTACACATTTCCAAGGATAGTTCCAGATTCTGGGATCTTGTCCCTGGAAATTCTCGTGTCTCCTTCATGTCCACAGTAACTTTGCAGATACTACGGTAGTAGAAACCTGGAGGTAGAATGCAACAGGGTGATGACTTTTAAAATCTCAGCCCTCCATTGTCACTTTAGTTATACCTGTGTATCCTCTACAAGGAGTAGTGGATTCTAGGAAGGGTTTGGAGTGACTTATAGAAGTGGTGTGAACCTGTGTTCAAATCCTGCATCCAGTGGTGTTAAGTGTAGATACTTTCTCTGCATGTGAGTCTATGTATGAAGGAACCGCAGGTTTACATTAATGGGCTGCCTGCAGAGTGTTAATACGTCGTCAGTCTGTAGGTGTAGCTGCTTACAGAAACCATTACAACCATCATATACCACTTTCCGCAACACCCTTGTCCTCCTATGTCAGCAGTAACTTCATAGGGATTAGTAATCGAGTTGGCACCAGCAGATCCTGTCATTCGGTTTCTTGGTCACTTCGTGAGCATAGCTGCTGTTGGAGATCCAATGCTGCTGTTCAAATGGTTGAATAAAGCTGCCCATACACTCCGCCTTTTTCTCAAATTGTTTTCCCCATCCACGCTAAATATTTATCATGAGTGGGCTGCCAATGCATTGCGACAACACACACACACACACACACGCGTGTTCCATTCATGGCAGGTGGCAAGATGCGTTGCGTTGAATGTGTGTTGCTACAATGCATCGGACTGAATGGGCCCTCAGACTTGCGTGTTCTGGATCAGTAACTTAGTATGCCGTGCAGATTTGAAGAATAGAAATAAAGGTCCTTAGCTACTTTTTTTTCTGTTAAAGTATTGACAGTAGATGGCATAAAGGCCAGGCAGCTAGCATTTTGTCAGAGAGCTCAGTAAGGTAAGGCTCCATTCTTCTCTTATTGAACACTTTGTTACAGCCATTCTCAGTGGGTGATGCTGCAGTCAGAGAGTATGTATGTGCTGCTGAGAACAGCTATGGAAGTATAATGTTAATGCAGAGCTGTACAAATCCCAGGAGCCAGGTGACCAATGGAGCTGGCTGCTAAAAAAAATCCTGCTGGCTCCTGGATTGGACAGATTGGCTACTGATTTCCGTATTCATTTGTTTCCCCATGTTAGACTATGTCCCCATGAACCTTAAAGCTGGACAACCACTAGTTGAATTTCAGCTGAAATGTGACTAGTGTGTGGCCCAGCCGACACTCTCCGGTATTCTTCTTTCAGAATACAAGGTCCTCACAGAGAGAACTTGCTCTTTAGCGTGGATGGGGGCAATCAAGCATTTTTCTCTTTTGACTGCAGGACCAGTGTATGGCCAGCATAACAGAGAGAGGCAACCTGTTTCTAAGTACTGGGCATGCTCACCCATGCTGGATGAAACGGCACAGTTATATACGCTTGCTGTAGGTCGGCTCAGTCCCGTGGATAGTGTGCTTCCTCTGTCAGAATCTAGTTTGATGTTTATTAGGAATGCAGCAGAACTTCTGAATGTCTTCCTTGGATGGCAGTTTTTATTTAAGCTTTCCACGTGGCCTGGAGAGTTTCAGCTGTCTTCAGTGCTGGTGCGGCTAGTCATCAGTGGCTGATGCCAATGTTTGTCATTTAGGGTCCCAGCTTCCTGTTGGCGGTAGTAATGGAATAGTCACTGCCCACAGGTCTTTCCTCCATTTAAAAGTTACCATGGAGTTAAAAAGAAATATTTTTGTACTTTCAATGTGGACGGGCGTCATGGCTGTTTACTTAGGATTTATCGTCGTCTTGTTCGGGACTGGTATGGCAACTTATTGGTCTTTATGTCACGTTATGCCAATTATGATTAATGGTTGGTAAATGCTGGTTTCTGATGGATTTGCTGGCATATAACATGTTTAGTTTTCCTCCTTTGATTCATACAGTAATACTCAGGGATAGTAAATGTGTATTTCCTGCTGCTGAGCTTGTAATGACACTTCAGTCTTTAATGGGAGATTCTGCCAATGCTGATATTTTAGTTATAAGTGCAAATGTGCGGGCTAAATCATCTACTGACATCATTTTGTTATATGATGTCCCCATCTTTCCAAAAAGTCTCAGTCCCCATGCTGCATTCTTTCTATTAGGGCATAAAACAAATCTCACCAGGGAGGACAAGAGCTCCTTGCTGGTTGTTGCACAGATCCTGGATCTCCGGTGACGGGGTTTCATTTTCTTAGGTCCAGGACGGATGTGATATTTTACGTTTTCAGTTTTGATGGATCTTTAACACCGTTGCACATTTACATGCCTGACATTTTAAGCAATGGTAATATCTGGGGGAGGGCATTGCTGCTTGCTGGCTCTGAATGAGTTCATGCCACAGTACTTGGTGCACTGAGTCAGTGACCCGCCGCGTCGTGTGAGGAAATGAGTGAAGATTACAGTAAAGCGGTGTCAGTCACTGTGCAGGATCTGAAGGGTTAATGTAGTCATGGTGCGTCAGCCAGCGTCACACAGTGATTCACATACTGTAGGAAGTTGCACCATGGGGTATTCCAGAGCAGCAGTGTATAGCAACTAACAGAGTAGGTAAGCTGTGCCATGTACTACTAGATGACCACACTTCATTGGAAAAGGTTTAGCCTGTCTGTGCATCTGTTTTGTAGACTACATGTGTGTCCGTCCGTCCGTATGTCCCTCACTAACCTAGTGATAAAAACTTGAACAAAGGAAGCTCTGGACTCTTGAATATTAAACCTGTTCGATGCTGCTTTCTAATTTTGTTCTGAATAAATACATTTGATTGCTAAAAGTAGCACAACGTCTTATGATACTGAGCATGTCCTCTGTATACACCAATTTGGTGTTCTGATATACAACCTAATAGAGTTTACTGCACACAGTGTAGATCCCTTTCACTGACATATAGTCATCTTTTGTGTTTCCTTGTACAAAATACTGAGTGGAATAGAATATCACAGACTTAATTTAAAAAAAAATATAAATACAAATGCAGTGTTACAAACATAAAGTTTACTTCAGAATAAAACTGCATGCACAATTTTTTGCATTTCGTACTGCACTGGAATGCACAGCATTGTGGTACCGTGCAGGCGATCACACTGTGGGTGGAAGGCGTGTTTGAAATGAATGGTATTGCAATGCACCTCCTGCAGAAGAATTTGTCAGGCCAAAACCGAATTTTTTTTTTTCCCCACCTTTTTATAGAATTTAAAAAAAAAATGTATTGTAAGCACATGGAGCTTGAAAAGCTTCAGCCAGTGAATGACAGCTGCCAGTGACAAGATTCTGCAGACGGCAGCTGAATGTAAATACAGCAGGTTTGGGCGGGTGCAATAGCCAGCCTGCTATTGGCCATTTCAAATTGCAATAGCAGGCTAGCTATTGCACCTGCTTGCTGTGCCCTCCAAGCGTGGAGGAGAGAGCTAGGGGGATCCAACCAACTAATCGATAATGAGAATAGTAACCAACTATTCTCATTATCGATTATTATCCATTAATCGATTAGTTGGTTGCAGCCCTACTATGCACTGAGCAAATTTTGGCTGCTTCTTGATGAACTGGCCGAAATTCGTTCAGTAGGTGGTCCTGTCCATAGGCTCCCATCCGAAATCGGCTGACTGAAAAAAAGAAGCTGGGTGGAAAATTGCCTGTCGAACAGTGCCTACATCCAATCAGATGCAGGCACTTTTCAGATATTTTGACAGCTGGCGGGCCCGACTGTCAAAATACAATAGCCACAGTGGGAGATTCCTCCATTCACTCTGTTTTTAGCCTGGATGGGGGAATCTGTGTTTTTTTTTTTTTTTCCTGTTCAGGCTGAAACGTAAAAAAAAAAAAAAGTTCAAAAATGTATCTTTATTTGTGTATCACTCAGCTGTGATCCTCCAATCATCTCTGAATTCATGCTGACACTGTCCTTCCTTCTGGAAGGTGGCTACTTTTGTTTCCCATGGTCAGTTGTGTGTGTTGTAAAGTAGCCCCCGCTACTTTATAACACACACTGAATTTTTAGGATTTATCTCCTTAGTTTAGTGCCACTTTAAGCTCAGTATACAATGTTAGCAGCCTGAAAGCTGTACGGGAAAAAATGGAACAGATTCTTCCGTCCACGCTGAGCAGAATGGATGAGGGAGTCCCTGCTGCTATTGTATTCTGACAGTCGGCCCCACCAGTTGTCAAATTACCTGATTGTTATCTGATTGGATGCATGCACTATTTGGCAGTTTTCTGCCCAGCTCCTTCAATTTTTCATGTTGAATGTTGTGCGTCAGGAAACGCATGAACCAAGCGCTAGGCTTGGCATTGGTTAGACATAATTGCGAATCTCCCACCTACAGACCTACTGGTGAGACAGGCGACTGATGCTTTCTGCTGGAAAGTGAGAAGCAGTCTCTCATAACACAGCACAGAGGAGCAGGGTCCTTCTTGGCAGCGTGCACTGGTCGCTTGTCTCACCACTAGGTCTTGTACCCCCCATGCTCCACCACTGTAAGGCATTGCAGCATTTATAAAATACTATACCACTAGTGGTGGTGGTTCTGCTTGCCTGGAACGTGGGTGCCCCCTGTGGCCAGGGACGTTCTGGATGCCAGAAGACTTTTTAACATTTTTTTTTTTTTTGCAGTTGAAATGTTGACCAGCTCCGTGGAAGTCATCATAAGAACTGAGTTTATAATATCACTTTATATCCTTTTGTGTTTTTGGGGGGGGTTACTATGTGTTTGACAGTAATATCGTTGTAATGTAAAGAGCACTACTGTGACATCACACAGGAATCTTCTTCATTTCTCCTAATGTTTGTCATATTTAATGTATTGATGCATTAATAGAAACCAGACCTAGTTATCCTGTTATCTGAATGTTTCTGATTCCAAATCTGAAACTTGCATTGCCATTCCTGTCACTTCGGCCTGTTTATCTCCTAACAGACCTCAGACTGGCTCAAATATCAACTTCTTGTGGCACCAAGCCTATGGCATCCTCCTGTTTCTCTCGGATTGGTTTGGCAGCCTGGTCAGGGCCGCGTCTCTGTTTGTATGTGTGATAAATATGCCTGGGTAGACATCTTTTATGGAGTGGCTGTCAGCTGTAAAGCCGTGAGGTTTGTTTGCATTGGGTTGGCACAGTCCGATTTGGCAGGGAAGCAGAGGTCTGTCTGCCCCACATCGTTAGCAAAGCATTTCAGCTACAAGCGAACACGTAACTCATCTCAACTATCTCCTGCAAACTTAACGAGTCTTGAAATTCTGGCATGGCTGCTTTAAGTTGCTTGACGGCTCCATTCCGTTTAGTCACCAGCCCCTTCCGGGTTTTTTTAAATTTACATCATGATCTGTACTCTTTTATGGAGTGTCTCATTTAACCGTCTACTTATGTTCATGGTATGAGCATACAATTAAATGGCCCTGCTGGTGAAATGTCACATCTGCATGTGAAGAGGAAGTTGGGTATGTTCAAGTTAGTGCCAGGCATATTTGGAAGGTTTTTACTCTGGAAGCTGACAGCCTTGCATGCGTTTCTGCTGTCATTATGAGAATGGGGATTAACCCTTTCTGGCCCGACTGAAGAAAAGATTGAGTGAAGTGCCTTGCTGTTCAGGTCCGTCTGTATAGCTGATTTAGTTTTCTGGCTTGGAAACTCCTATATGAGTCACTAGGAGTTTCTGTGTGGTGACAATTGGCGCTGTCATGTTTTTCCCTGATACCATATTCATCCGTTTTGCTAGGGATAACAGGTTAGGCGAGGCATTTAAAAGTTTATGTATGTTTTTAAAGTGATCCTGTGAGGATAAAATATGGGAGCTGCCATAGGTGATGAACTGTTTAATACTCATTCAGGTTCTGGCCTACTGACTGAGTTGCTGACCTGGAATAGATGTGCAGGGTAGACAGAACTCCAGGCAGAATGGTTTTGTGATGTGCACAAAAAAGTTACTTGTAATGATATATATTCTACATCTGGATCACTGATGTGTAGTGTAAAATTATGTAAAAATGAAGTTTCATTCCAGAAAGTACAGCTATCATTGTACCTCCAGTGTTGTGGCTCTCTTACAGTGAAGGGAGTCTGTTGTTTACCCTCCCGTTCCTCTCCTCCTTGTCCATTCACAGAATGCTTTGTATGCTGAATACAAGGCGTCCTGTGAAAAGAAAAGGGGAGAGTGGGTGGCTAAATGGTAGTAATGAGGTCTGCAGTTCTTGTCCATGCAGAGATCGCCTTGTATTTTATAAATCGGATACAAGGCGATGTGTGAATGGACAAAGGGGAGAGGAAAAGGAGTTCCTTCAGTGTATGAGAGCCGCAGTAGTACAGTACTAGCTGCACTTTAAGGCATGAATGAAATCCATTTTTTACACTGCACAGCAGTGATCCTGGCGTTGGCATGTAGTATTACAGGTAACTTTTTTTTTTCTTTTTTTTTCTTGCACATCACAAAACCATAAATTCTGCCTGAAGTACAGCTTTAAACTCAATGTACATGTTACAATCAGTATTCAATGCAATTTTAGGAATAGCTAAACTACCCTATAAATTATTATCCAATCGGGCAGGCCCTTGCAATATGTAGTTGGCAGGTGTTAAGGAGATTGTACAGTCAGTGGTGAACTGTGCTTCTGAGTGCAGATTGTTTCTTGGCCTTCGAATGTACCCTTTAATTATATGTGAACCTAGTCACTAAAGTCTCATATCAGGTCCAAAATGTTAATGTAATTTCCTGTTATAGGGTGGTGACCCTCTGTCCCCAATTGGGCTTCTGTGTTTTCATAATGTCTTAGGGCTTCCAATGGAGATCATTTTAAAGATACAAGAAATCTACCCTCAAAATTGCACTAGACAGGAAGTGGCTGCATAAGATTAAATAGAACGGAGGATGAAAATAGGTGGAAACCGTTTTATTTGTATTTTATTGGAAAGGGCAATTGTCTAATACACAATAGTTTAGTAAGCCATCTGCTTTAAAGTGGAACTCCAGCCAAAGTTTTTTTTTTTTTTTTTAACTTTTCATTGAGGGAAAGTTTGTAAGCTCTCAACTGTTTTTGTAGAAATTCCTTATCTTTGACAGAACAAGAAGTGGGTTTCTAAGGATGGTCATACACTGCTAGAAATTCTAATAGTGGGTTGCCCTGCAGGATTAATGACAATTTTTGGCCAATTGGTGACTGCAGCCAATCAGCGGGTGCTGGCTGTCAGAATACAATAGCCTCCAGCGCGAGATTTGTCCGTCCATGCGTTTATTATGGCATCTATAAAAAAATAATAATTTTATAAAAAATTGACTAGTGTATGGCCAGCTTACCACTTTCCTGCTTTGATCATTGTTTCGAATTGAGTTCCACTCTTAGGGTACACTCTTAGGGTACACTCACTACATTTACATCTCGGGTATTGATATTTGTTTGTGTAAAGGGTAATCTTTGCTTTGTGACAAAAAAATATTTATATTTGTTTGTGACTTGGTGATCTTTGCTTTGGATAACAAGACACAAAAAAATCATAAGAAAGAACTCCAGTTTCACAATGTAGAGTTTTTTGTTTTAAAGTGAGAAGCTATTATCACAAAATACATCCAGTATTCCATCCTTTCCTGGTATTAAGTGATTGTCTCATTTCATGACATCCTGAAACATTCTGAGCATGCCTCCTGCGTGACGACATGCTACTGGACTTCACTACTTTTGCAGAATAAAATAGGTCATCATGGTAGGTGAGATTTTCCTGGGGTAAGAGGAGTGGTCATACTTGGAAACAAAAATCCAAATCTGCATGTATGTATGATGCAGACATAGGATAACATAAAAATAAGGTTGTAGTTTATCCCACATAATGGTATTATGTTCTTGTGGCCTTTGGAGATGGTGCTTAGGGAAGTTCTAAAGGCTCGGTACACTAATGCAGATTACAAATAAAGCATTTTGATGCCGCCCCTTTTAAAGGACACTAGAAGCTGCAAACTGGGCAATGTACAAATGCAGTTTGGTGCATGGTTTACACGAGATACGTTGCCTTCCATTATGCTTCATGTAAAAAAAAAAAAAAAAGATTTTCAGATGGATCTGTTCATACCAAAGCATTGTGCTGCTTTGCACGAGGCTTACTTGCTGCATTTAGGTGTGCTGGCTTGCATTTTACCCTTTAAGTGGTTTAAATGACATCCTTAAGGGTTTTAAAGTGCGGTGACCCACAGTATATGTTCATTGCTGTTGATTCTGAATGATACCTCAATGCACAAATACAGTAGCAAGGGTGTGGAAATAAAAAAAAAAACAAAAAAAACTACTTGTTAAAGTACTCAAGCAAGGGGGCCCAATCTATTTGTCCCTCGTGCCAATCTTCTTGTGATACAAAAAAAATAATTTGAACCCAAAATGTATTTAACCATGTTAAGCGCTTCTCATTGGTCAGCACGGTCAGGTACATTGCTCCTTTCTCACTGATTACACAGAGCAGATCAGAGAATGGGTGTTGACCGGTCTGCTCCCAGCTCTCCATCCTAAAGTCATTTGCCGTGGTCCTGGGGAACCCTGAAAACCACTGCGGGGAGGAGGGTGGACAAGCAGGCTACTACAAGTTAACGGGGTGGCTGTACATCCGCCCAGATCACTTGTACAAAACGAGCAGCAGCTCCTCCTGCTCCCTCAGCAGGACTAAATGTAGGAAAAAAAATAAACCCACCTACCGATAGGGTGATAGGTATTGGGCATCCTTGAGTAGACCATAATACTGTGCTATAGTGCTCCACAGCATAGTAATGAAAATACTGCGGGGAAAATTTATCAAAACCTCTGCCCACCTCAGTCTGTGACTGGACAGTAAAGTCAGAAGCAGTATAATGCTATATACTGAGTTTGGGGGCACAGGAGTACATTACCAAATGTACTCCTGTGACCCAAAAGGAGAAAAAAAAGCAAGAAAAAAGATTTGGTTAGTTCTCTTCCAGGAGTTGTAAAAATTATCCCTTGCAGTGGGGCTAAGTGCTGGTTTTGGTCTAGACTAAAATAAAGATGATATACTCACTAGATCCCTAGACCCGCCTGGCTGCGAGGCTGGGCCCTGCAGCCTCCTCTCTCCCTCTCTCCTGGGCTCCGGCATTCTAAGGACCTATGAT
>NW_017306426.1:745067-769092 GCF_000935625.1 Nanorana parkeri
AGGTGGGCATATTGTCTTTTTTCCGGTGCCTAGAGAAGCACTAGCAGTTAACCCTTGCAGTGCGGAGGGAACCTCACTGCAAGAGTTTAATTTCTACAATTCTGAGTTTCTCTTTAACATCAAGCTCTGCTATTGCTTCAGCTGTGAGCCGTGAGGGAGCATCTTCTGACACCGTCTTGGATATATGGCCCCTTCACCTGTATTAATGTTCAGTAGGAGGAATAGTGCAATCTATAGCAACATGGGAAGCATATGACGTAGGCGTTCTGTGAGGCTTAACTCTTTCACAGCCACAAATAACTTGTTTCCATTTTCTGAAGTCTTCTCTGATTCACGTAGGTGGTAGATGGAATGTCTGGTTTAGATTTGTAACATGTTGTGGTTCTGTTTGATGGTCTACCATAAGCATTTCCCATAGATGAATTGATGATATACAGACCATTAGAAGTCAGTCTGACTTTCTGAAGTCATGCAGCTGTGTTTAGGTGTGTTCTTATAAGGGGTCTTGTCAGACAAAACCCTGATTCCTTCTCCTTACATTCTTATTTATTCCACATCCAGTGTTTAGCTTTGTGGGTTTTCCTGGTGCAACAAGATAATTTTTGGTGATGGTGGAAATAGTCTGCTGTTCCTGCTGGGAGGTAGGAAAGGATGGTGTGTTACCTGGTGGAGGTAACGGTTATGAAAGAGAGAGCAGGAAGAAGGGCAGGCTTTTAGGTGGGGGATAGGTTTGTGAGAGAGTCTGGGGAGAAGCAAGGTTTTGGGGTGGGGAAAAGGTGAAGGGAAAGGGCCAGTGAAGCGAAAGGTGAAAGTTCTGGGGGAAGGAGGGAGAGCGGAAGGGAAAGGTGAAGGTTCTGGGGGGAAGGAGAGGAAGGGAAAGGTGAAGGTTCTTGGGGGGGAAGGGAAAGGTGAAAGGGGGCAGGGACAGGAAAGGTGATGGTTCTGCATTGGGGGGTGGGGCGAAAGTATTTTTAACAAAGGTTAGTTTCCAGTTTCTTTGTTGGATTGAGAATGTTGTCTATGTCCAGTCTTGATCCAAGCTTGTAAATAATAGATTGCAGAACTTCACATTTAATAAGCATTTATAAACACCACACAGCTTTATTCAAACTCCGTATGTCTATCCTTAGATTCCTTTAAAAAAAAAAAAATGCCAAAAAAGCCAATTTGTGTTGGGGCTCAGAACTGATATTGATTGTGCTATCATGCAGCTTTGCAGTACATCTGGCGCAAAAGTGTTAGGATGCTTTGAGTGCATTTCACATATAGATAGATCTGCTGCTCTGTGGCCGGCCTTCCAAAACATGCTTTGTGCAGCTTTTGTCTTCTTCCAAGGAGCTACACAAGTTAACAAACTGTCACCCGTGAGGCTTTGTGAACTGCAGTCTATAACACAGCCTAATGATGCGCATTGAAACATCACGCACCTCATAAGACAGCAGTGCGCTAATGGTTTGTCTCTGTCATTTCTGCCTGTCCTTAAAATAACTTGTTCCCTAGCCTGTAGTGACTCAGCAACCTGCTCACAAAAAATCCTCTTGTTTCAGAATGTTGTGTACTTTGAATGGCAAGGTGCATCATATTCTGGTGCATCATACAGCAGGGTCTTCATTGGGTGAGGTCTGGCGTAGTCTGTATTCCGCAGAACGTGCTGTTTCTTTTGTGCTTAATAGTTTCATGTTCTGTAACTAATGACTTTGGGTTATTTCTGTGGCAAAGCAGCATATGTATGTTTGATGATGGTCCCGTACTGTCAATAAGGCCCCATTCACACCAGGGCGGTGGCGGATCAGCGCGGTTTCCGCGCTGTTTTCAAAATTGAGGTTTTGGGAGTTTTTAATTGTTTCAGAGCTGAAACGCAAATAAAAACGGCCAAAACTGCACTCATCAGCATGGTTCCATTTATGGAAAGCTTTATGGAAACAGCACTGATCAACGTGGCAAAAAAGGGTCAGGGAGCAATTTGGGCGGTTCAGATTCAGCTGGGCCGCATGACCGGTCCCCATAGCAATGTATGGGATCGTTCATGTCGGCTGGACCGCCCCAGTGTGAATGGGGCCTGAGTAAGCCTGGCATGACCCGTCTCTCCACCCAGTGGATTTGTTATATTACGTTAAACATTAAACTGAATCTGCCGCTACAGTGAAAAAATTAAGCCACATTGTTTAATACTTGCCTTTCTGGTGGGGAGGTTAGAGACAAATGTTTGCTTTCCTGAAGAGCTATTGGTACTACTGTTGGATATCTGGTACCCCTCTGGGCTCTATGGTTCCTACCACTGGGCAGCAGTTTTTTGAATTGGCACAAAATGTATGAGTGGACGGCTTATGCTGAGTTTCACACAACGACAGGTTCACTTTAATGCAGATTTGCTCCCCGACCGCATCATTCAGGCTTCGCAAATGAAATGAAAGCCCTGTGCAGCAATTAGTTGGCAGGGTCATAGCTAATGATGCCCCCTGTGACAGCGGTAATTGCCCCAGTGCTATCACGTGCAGTGATTGTTGTCCTTCTCCGTACCTGGAAGTACTGGGTGTCTCCTGCTATTGCTGAATGGAGCAACTGGAATACAAAGGAAAGGTAAGTATATGCTGCTGGGGATTGGAGGCCTAAAGCAAACCTGTTGGTTTGTTCTAAATTTAGAAGTTGCTGAAATCGCTAAATGCTGTGTGAACACTTTTGGCTCTCTTCCCTATATCCGGAACAATGTGAATAGTCATTTCCGAGACTAACGCCCTTCAGTAATTAGAATATTTGCTGCTCATTTGATCATATTGTCAGCACAGATTCCATGATACAAAATCGTGTAAACACCTTTTGACTGTTAGAAGTGTGAGGGCCCCTATAAACGGTAAGGATTTTCTTTTCTACACAAAGCCCAGTTATTTTTCTGGCTTTGGCGGAGTAACATTGGTCCCATTCAAATTTGTGTTCGAACAGCTGCGTCTGTGGTATTGGAGCCTCTGACCGGCCCTGGGCACAGACTGTTTGTGTCAAGGGTCAGCATTGTCTCACCACATACAAACTAGATGCAGCTAATCATCAAGTCTGAATGTGGCCATAGAAATGCAGGGTATAGCCACATCTGCCTTCCGCTGCCTATCTGACCGTTTGTCCTTCCTGTGTGCATCTAAGGCCTAATGCAATCTACCAGCTTAAAGTGACATTAAACCCTCAGACATAAACCAATACTGTAACATGTGCCTTACTGTAATCCAGGGTAGTTTCCCTTCTCTTTGCTGCTCTTCCTTTTAAATCTGTATCTGTTCTCATGCTGGGGGAGAACTTCCCTTTTCTGCTTAGTGCCTCTTCCTGTAGTGCTGGCTCAGGTTGTGAACCTGCACGCAGACACCATGTATCCATTCCAGAGACAAGGCAGTCAGCTGCAAAACAGAAGTTCTCCCCAAGCATGAGAAGAGATACGGATTTAAAAGGAAGAGCAGCAACGAGAAGGGAAACAACCATGGATTACAGTAAGGCACACATTACAGTATTGTTTTAAGTTAAAAAAATCTGAGGGTTTAATGTCACTTTAAGGCTTTATTTTTTTTATCCGCACATTGCTGTAGTGTCACCCTATAGATATTGGGCGGTGATCTGGTGGACTTGGCAATCCCTGCTTGTAATGCACCAGATACATTTACAAATGCTCGCTCCACATACAGAAAACCTCATCTGGAAAAGGTTTTTCATGGCTAACAATGATATCAAAATGTGTTTTGGAATTTGAATACAATTAATACTAAATTACACAGTACCATCTTCAGGAAGTATACTTCCAGTTACCCAGTGAGGTGCTCTCAATTCTTGCAGCTATGAATTATACAAGCAAATTGGGACACGTTTCTAATTTATACAGAGTGTTTGGTGGGTAGCATCAGTGGCCTGAAGATTGCTCCCAATCCCTCTAATTTAATAGCTTTGGGATTTATCACAGTGGCTGATGACAGAACTATTAATTTTCCCCTTTTATATCAGAATCTGTTCATAGTGGGAGCCTGAAGATGGATTGTTTTTCATGGTAACGAGAAAAGTTCTTCCCTTAGGTGGCTGTACATGGCTTAACTTGTTGGCCCGCCGAGACAATTAGAAGGACTTTCCAGTGCAGTAGTAAGCACTGATGGGAAGAAGCCTTCATTTTTTGGGTGAAGATCTTGCATGTTGTTGAGATCTTTGTGCGGGTACACCTGTTGACAGCATGTATGCAGCTAGTTTGTGTTGGGTAATTGGTGAGATGGTAAATGGGTTGGGCACATTCAATGGCCATTTCTGCCATCATCAGTAAGACCTCCGCTAAAGGTGCTGTATGGCATCCCGAACAGACCATTGATTAGATTTGATACTTTCAAACAAATTTTCAGTCAAAGAAACAATTGTGTGACAAAATGTGTTGAGATATTGAAAGGATTATATTCAATCAAATATTCTGCTACAACCAATTCTTGTCAGTTCTAAAAATGATACTTTATGGATTTGAACTCATTTAGTACAGTTGATTGCTGAAAGTTATGATACTTTCTTTAAACTGATCATTACACTCAGTGAATACATCGTTTTTTGTATGGTAAGGATAGGAGTGTTACTTCGTAACAGACAATTAGATTCAACAAAACCAAAAATGGAGTATGCTTTAAACTGCTTGGTTCCTACAGAGTGGTACAAGGCTGCTCCCCTCCCCCTCAGATACTTTCATGGAAGAATCACAATGTTCTTCAATGTAAAGTATATCAGGGTCAAAACTTTTGTATGTGTTATTTTCCTTCACTTTAAGCGCCGGTTGCACAATACCGTATGCTATTGTAGAGCGCACCTTGCGCGTGGTACTATGTGCTAGATGCGCTGCATTGCCATTCATTTGAATGGCACCCCAGCACACTTTCCAGCAGCTGTGCATTACAGCACAATGCCTGGTACCGCAAAACCGTGCTTTGCAGTGAAATAAATTGGTGCATGCACTACTTTTTCCCAACACAATACGCAGTATTGCGTTACTGTGCATCAGCCGCTGGCAGGTGCAGTTGAGGTGCCATTCAAATGAATGGCAATGCACCTAGTGCACTGTACAACACACTGGGTGCACTGTATCATATGTTTTTAGCGCAACCTATAGATGTGAATCAACCCTCAGACCCAGTCATAGTGGTCACCTAGTGAGTATGACACGGACAACCATAAAAACATGACACATGTTTTAACCCTTCAACTCTCACCTACACTTTCCAAAAGTTAATTTTTTTATCTTTGGATATACTTTTGTTTTTATAAGCCATCTTTAAACTGTCAAGCTTGTCTCCGTTTGCTGATAAACCATTACGTATCCAGGATTATGAAAATAAGCCACCGTGTTGAATGTTCAGAGCAGACTTTGGGTCTGAAGACAACCTTAACAGATTGGAGAAGCTGTCATTTTCTCATTTTCCCTTTCCACAAGTTAGAGGTTAGAAGAATTGAGAGCATCTTGAATTGGTTCATTATCACACTGCTCGTACAGCTGCACATCTTTATCTTAGGACAGTTTAATGGAATCTGGTGTGCTCCGCTCTGAAGCCCTGAGCATCTGCTGTGGCTGCCATTTTTATCACTCTGCTTCCTTGCTGGCAGGTCAGGTGTTTGCTGCCAATGTCTCTATGCCCAGTCTATAAATCCTCTCCCTCATGTGTCATGGTTAGGATAAAGGATATGCTTCTAAAGTTGCTTTGTGTCCTTATATCAACCCCTCAGTGCACTAGGCACAAACCCAGTGCACATTCCAGAGCTCCGTGTAATCATTCATTCTCTACCGCTTGGCCTGCTGTTAAAGGTACAGCCACATATGGAAGCTCACAAACAAGTATGAGCAGTTGTGTTCAGCAGTTTCACAACCAAAGCGGCTTCTAATAGCTCTAGGAGTGACTTGGTTTAGTTTTTAATAAACTCTCCATAACACTCCTTGATAAAATAGTGCAGGTTCAGAATATACTCTTAGAATTTGTTTTGGTCATACATGCAATCCTTTGCCCTCTGCTTCCTTTTTTTCCCCAGCACAGCATGCAATGTTTAGTCCCTCTCAGTTTAGGCAGAACTTTTACCATATCAGATGGGCAGAACCTAGAACTAGGAACTAGAGACTGTTGAAAGTGATTACCTTCTAGCTTTGTTCAAAAACAACCCAATCCTCGGACTAACTTTTAATTGGTGCTGTGGTTATCCATTTTTTGACCATAGTAAGGTCACCCAAGCATGTTCCGTACCTGTCAAACTGTAGAGCAGGCATTCAAGTGCAAAAACACATTTCAGGTACAAGTGCTACTTGATATGAAAATTGACTTAATAGCTTGTGAAGGAATTTAGAAATCAACTTGGTTTCCTTTTTTTTTTTTAATCTCACGGAGAGACATTATAAAGGGCAAAGAATTCTGTTTTTTTATAACTTCACCATTCTAAAACAAAGTAAACCCAAATACATTTCATACGTCTTATCCCATAGAGTCAAGTACATGCAGGTATACCATATTTCCTGTATTTCCTCTTCTGTGACTGTATTACATTGATTGACTATACTTCAGAGATTATAATGCAGTTGATGGATTGGTATAATGTGCGAAAGGTACTCACATTTATTATATTTACTCCATCTGCAGCCTCTCTTAACCTGTAGCAAATGTCTGGCTTCAAGCTGTCCTGTGGGCTCACTCCCTGACTTGCTGTATCACTTTAACTGTTTTGTTACCATGTAACAACTGGAACAGCCATTTACTTTCAGCATGCGAATGACTCCCACTCACTAGTGATTATTTCCTTGTAGATCATTAGAGGTTGCTCAGTTTCCTGTGACTGGCAAGTGGAAATCTCTCGTATCTGTAGTCACATTTTCTGTGAAATCTTTCCTTGATGTCTTATGCTGTCCATACACACAGCTAACTTAGTTTTCTAGTTTTGCTGAAAACTGTTGGTAGTAGGTTACATCGATCCATTATGATATATTGCAACTGAAAGCTTGTGATTGCCTAAAAATGTCTGTCTTTGGCATGCATAGGCTTAAAGTGGACCATTACCCCTTGACTAAAAATCACATCGGCATACAGTTCTGCATGCTGATCTGAAATCATATTACATTCATTAGCTAAACAAACATATTTTACTTACAATTTCTTTTTTTTTCACTTTGGCACAAATGATGTAATGTGCCCAAGCATTGCATCCTTGGAAGGTTACACCAGCAGTGCATTGCTGGGAAAGGTATTTTCTCTGTGCATGGTCACATGTCCTAGTCACATGTGCCAGAGTTCCAGGAAGTATAGGGAGAACTAATAACTTGCCGTTAGTTCAAATGTCCACTGCCAGAAGACTGGGAAAGAAAAAAAAAAAAAGGTACGCCAAAAATAAAAAGCCGCCGATTATCTAGAAGTATCTGTTTTTAGATACACTTCTAAAGGTGCCTTTGTTATTTTGAAGAATTGGGTAGAATTCCTCTTTAAAGCTCAACTGTGGCCTTGATCTCTTCGCTTTATATAGATTTTATGTAAGCCGTTACCAGCAGGTCTTAATCAAAGTGCTTTAAAAGAGTTTTTAAGTGGGGCTAGATAGAACAACTCCCGCTATAGTTTGGTATGTTCTGGATATCAACACTGTAGTCCTCACAGACCCCGCCCCTCACTGGTGTCTCTTCTCCTCTGTCCACTTGGGTAATCACAAAATGCAGTCCTTTTAAAACTATGTCCACTTACAGTGACACTAAGGAATTAAATCTTAAAAATGCATTCCAGTGCCCTAACTATTAACAAAAATGTATCTGATTTGTGCCCATGTTGGCAGAGACAGCGGGGATTGGAGGGAACGCAGCCGGTCCAGGTGCCAGTGCCCAGTGGGAAGGAGAGAAGTTGCCAGGAGGCCAGTTTTGCGGGCATTTAAAAAAAAAAACCCCAAAAACTTCTGTGCTCATGCCAGTGACAGACTGCAGTATATATGCAGTTTTCCATTTTGCCCATTGTTTGGCTTTAGGGCCCGTTCATGCCAGTTGCAGTGCGTTCTGGCCCGATTCTGGCCAGAACGCACTGCCTCGCATTGCGGCCGTCTCACTTTGGTGTGAACGGGACCTTAGAATGTAACTGCACCCTTGATCACATCCAAGCACTAAGGTGCCATTTAAACCTTTGGAAGCAAATGTTTACAAAACTGCCCCAGTATATATACTGAACTGTACACAGATACAAGTGGTATTGCAGGCTTCATCTTCATAGAAGTTTCGATTCTGGAGAGTTGATTTCTAAGGCTATAATGGAACCTAAAAGGGGTATAGGCACGGCAGCTTTTCTACAGAGATTACACAGGTGTTTATAATGAAAGCAAACATTCCCATTTAGATATCTGTATGCGAAAGGACATAGTTGGGGAAACAGCAATTTCTTTGTTCTGGTTTTGAAAGACTCTTATTTGATTTGCGTTGAACAGCAAACTGCAGATCAGTGAGCCTAAAATGCAGCATACATGACTTTTTTCCAACTCCCCGCAATTCAACCTTGTGGGGACAGTTTCTGTTTTGAAACGATGGATATTTACAAAGCCGTGCATTTTGTCTCCTCGAAAAAGTATCTAGTATGAGCAAGCCGTCATTAGAAAGATCTTGCAGTAGTTGGATCCTCCAATCACCAGCTCATGACTTTCATAAGCCTTTAAATGAAACCAATGAGTTGGAATAGCAGGCTGTCATCTAGCATTTTCAGGAGGTTTACAAAACCTTTGTGTCTTTTTTTCTTTTTCTTTCCTATCCTTCTTTCCTTTCCTATGAGATGTGTACACCCTTATTCCGAGGTCCATCCATTACAAGGGTGTCTCGACACTTGTTTAATGTTATCACTTTAAAGTACAGATAATAGAAGGTGTACAATCATTACTGCAGAAAAAATTAGTTGGCCGATTTATTTTTTCGATTAATCGGATAAAAAAATTAAATACCATCCTTATTTTAAAATAAAATTCACAAATGCAGTGTTGCAAATGTGAAGTTTACTTCAGAATAAAGCTGCATGCACATTTTTTTTGTAATTGCACGGCATTGTGGTACCATGCGGACGATTACACTGGGAGGCGCGTTTTGGGGTGCTATTGAAATTAATGGCACTGCAACGCACCTCCTGCAGCAGAATTTGTGAGACCGAAACCTATAATGACTTTTTTTGACACCTATTTATGATGTGTATATATATTTTGCATTGTGGCGCTTAGAGCTGCAGCTAACGATTATTTTCAAAATCGATTAGTTAGCCGATTATTAAGTTCGATTAATCGGTTGATCGGTTAAAAAATCAAATCAAATAAATGGCTCCAGTGATTGACTACTAGTTTGTATTGAGTGTAGTCCATCACAGGAGCAAGCTTGGAGCGGTGGAAGTAAAAAAGAAAACAAAATTGTGGTGTGCAATATAGTGAAATGACAGTCTTCCAGCAACTTGCTTCTGAGATCGGACCTGTCTATCGGCGGCTGTCATCGCCCCACACCTGCTCCTCCTTACTACTTCTCCCCATGTCCCTGTGCCAATCGTGGATGTGGGCGGGCGGTGAACATGAGGCGGGGAGGAGATGCGGCGTGTGGAGCGTGGATGCGGGTCTGGCTGCGGCGAACGTGAGGTGAGGAGGAGGTGCGGAGCGCAGTGTGTGTAAAGCCGTAAACAGGGCCAACCAATCAGAAGCCGATTAATCGATGATTGAAAATTTTACAACTTTTTCAATAACCGATTAGAAGTCAATTAGTTGTTGCAGCCCTAGTGGCGCTTGAATAGCTGCAGTCAGGGAATGACAGCTGCCAGTGGCAAGATTCTACAGACGGCAGCTGAATGCAAATACAGCAGGTAGTGGGCGGTGCAATAGCCAGCCTGCTATTGCAAATGGCCAATAGCAGGCTGGCCATTGCACCCGCCCACTGCTTGCTTTGTCCTCCTCCCAGCGTGGAGGAGAGAGCTAGGGGATCCAACCAACTAACCAATAATGAGAATAGTTGACAAATATTCTCATTATCGATTAGTTGGTTGCAGCCCTATTGCAGAAGAAGTGATTCTCCATGGCACAGGGGTAGAGATGAATTCTCTGGAAAGATGGTCTTGTCCTTTTAACCTAGTATTGCTGGTGGGAGCTGGCCCTTTAAAACATCAACGGTGGAGGGCTTTCCGATCATGTGATAACTATGTCATAACTATGTGATAAACCTGTCATAGTGGCCTCTTGCCCAGAATCCAATCCTTCTAGCTCCTGATCTTCACTGTGTTGTGAAGAACTGTTGATGACTGCACAGTCACTGTGTTGGAGGAGCATAATTGAACACGCTCCTAGCAAAAAACAAATGCCAGCTGCACGCGTGTATGTGGCACCATGACATAGGACGGCACGTTTGCTGCCACATTTATGCGTACGGCCAGTGGGACAGGGTTGAAGTTAACTTGTGGTCAGGCTATAGACATTTTTAAGCATTTACATATTTAAGACAAGCCTGCACTAACCTCTAATACTGCAGGCAGTGTGGTGCAATCCATCCCCCAATTCACTCCAGAAGAACTAAAGTCTTTCCCTAATCGATCTCGGAGCAGATGCTGTGGGAGGTGAAATTGCTTGACCGTGCCTGCAGCTACCGAGGTCGGTGAGAGCTTTTTTTTTTTAACCCCCTTACTGCTTGCGAATAATATGTAAATATTTAAATGTGCATACCCTGGTCACTGTTTTACTTTAGAGCTGCTTTACAACTTGGATCTGGTAGCTGCCAGGGCAAGTGGACTTTGCATTAAAACAATTTAATATCCACCTATTCCCTCCACACCCCCAACAAAAAAAATTACCTAAAGAAAAATGGCTACCTGAGTTGATGTTTCCCACGGCTTTTGAATGCATTTCCATATCGGTACTTCCATTAGGTATACTAGGCCAAAGAGACGCAGATAGTATGAACTTCGGGAGAAATGTCGCTATTGGGGCACGTTTTCATGTAACCTTTCCTATCACAGAAGTAAAACCGGTTTTGTGCTGATCTCCGAGTTTGTACATGCCTCTTCTGCTTCATCAGCTTCTCTTATCCAAGTTTGCTACTGCTGGCCTGCAGTCAATTTTAGCTGATCCACTGTCTTTTTTTCTTCATGATTTACAATTGTTAGAAATTCCTCGTTTGCAGAGTATCGGGTTTCTGCAGCCCCCTCCACAGGACCTCTTTATTTGGAGGGCTTTGACTCGTATGCAAAATATCTTGTGTCCAACCTTTAAATCCTCCTCCATCCCCCTTCACCAAAGCCATTATAATGACCTTTCCTTGTAAATGTACACAAGGTCAGGTATTCTCAAAGAATTTTAGGTGCTGTAGACTGAGCTTGTGGATTCTGTGCAATAATCGTTTCCTGGAGAGTTGCTGTATACTTTTTTCAGGTCTGTAGAAGTGGTCTCACGTTTTGTTGTGCTGTTTATCTTGAATTACAGTACACTCGCATATATATCATTATTTTGACAATGTACCTAATTGTCACTTGCAGATTTGTTTTGTTATTCATAAGCTAAATTGTTATATTGGTTTCTAGTTTGTAAGCTAGTTCTGTGTGTACTTGTGATTGTGTTTTTTTTTTTTTTTTTTATTGATTTGAATAGGTGAGTGTCTCCACTCCAATGATTTTATTAGGGATGTTCAGATACCAAGTACCATATTTGGCAAAAGTAATGATACTTTTCCATCTCCGAGTCTGGAGAAAAGTTAGTGGGTAGCTGTCATTTTTAAGGAGCATACAGAGCTCCTAGGATGTGCATCCCTGTTTTGAATGTATAATTTGATAGATATCTCTCTATCCATGTGTGTATGTAATGTGTGTATGTAATGTGTGTGTATGTAATGTGTGTGTATATGGGTTTTTCCAGACCCAACTTCTGAAATGCAGATACCAATTACTGATACATTTTTTGTTTCTGGTCAAAAACTGGACAGTTTTTCTGATTTCAGGACAGTGGTGGAATGCCAGGGCCTGGTCCCAGCTGCAACCCTGGCAGTCTCTCGTGAAAATGCAAGCATCAGCACTGGTATCTGAACATCACTAGATTTTAAATATTCAGTATACCAAAAATCATATACCGTATTCATTATCATTGAAGGGGTTGCCTTCTGGAGTTACCAACCTTTCCCCTGCAGCCTCTCTTCCTGCAGCATTCTCATGAGTATTAAAATTAGTTAACAAAATCCATCAGGGATGGTGATAACCCCTAGTGATGGCTATGGCTTATGATTGGAACAGAATGCCGAGATTTTATGGGTAGTTTAACCTGCTTAAGTCTACCCTAGGCTGAAATATGTGCTTTGGGTGATCTTAAATGTACCTCTTTAGGGCTTGTTCACACCATGTCTGAGTTGCATTTTTCTGCACCACCACTGTATGTTTATAGTGTGAACAGGGCACATAGATAGCAATTGTTGTATATGTGCTGTGGTAATGAAACTGCAGCTCAATGGACATTGTGTGAATAAGCCCTTAATACAGGGATGGACAACCTAATATGGAATCCAGGAGCGAGTCTGTCTGTCAAGTCCAGGAACCAGCTCTATTGACAACTAGAGAAAACCTCAAGAGTTAGGCGCTACCTGGCTCCTGGGATTTGTCCAGCCTTGGCTTAGTAAAATGAATCAAACTTGGATAAATGGTCTTCACGGAAAGAATTTGATTACCATGACTTCAGTGGCAATGATGGTGATCATGGCCTCTGCAAGGTGTTGCCAACATCTTTGGTCCATCCCAATAACTCAACTTGGGTACCTAATGTCACTCCCAGGCTGTACAGCTGTTGGGTTTCTGCTTCAAATGAGTGTTTGATCAAGTAGAAGTAGATCACGTCTCTACATTCAAAGTAGCACAGCCTTCTTTGATCTCTGGTGTTTGCCCAAAATCGAGAAATTGTGCAACTGCGTGGATTGGAATTGACACTGTGCACCCTCAAATTGCTAAGGTGTCTGCACAGGTCAGAGTTGGTATATGCTGCAGTATCCCAAGTTCCCTAGGTTCTGAGCCTACCACCAACCACAAAGAAGCCAGGTAAAAAAGGCTTTTTAAAATCTTTGTGGGCAAGGTTAAATTTAAAGTAGTTCTAAAGGCTATTCATTTTTTTAACCTAATGCATTCTCTGCATTAAAAACACCCTGGTACATTCCTGGTACATTTCTGTGTACCCTACCTCTAAACACTTGCCTATGGTCTGTGCCCACTGCCACCAGCTCCCTGATGATCTGCGCTGCTTCCCTGACGTTCCGGGTAGTGGAGGAGGGATTCCAAAGCCACTGAGCACAGGGCAGCGATAGGCTGCTCCAGCTGCTTGTCAAATTATTGAGAGGAGGCGGGAGCATGGGCGTGGCTTGTTGAGCGCTGTGTGATTTAGTAGACGCAAACAGCTTGGCTCACAGGTTTCTTCTTTGCAACCTACTAAGCAAAGGAGACAACAGGAAGGGAGGGCCGTGGTATATGACCCACAGAAAATAAAAGGGGTAGTTTTAAAGGGGTTAATATCATTTTTAAAGGCCGAATTCTGTGCAGTAAGGTCCATATAGCATGGCTTTCTCTGCTCTGTGTGTGACTGGTTGACTTCAAGAAAATAAACTAGCTAAATGATTGAGCAGTAAATAAAGGCAACGTGAAAGTTGTGATTTTAATTTGTTGAGCCACATACCATTCTCATACATACCTACTATCATCTGAGAGCTTCTGGTGCGCAGGATAGAAAGAATATATTGAACCTGCTGTGCGTTCAGTGCCACATTAGTTGACATTGCACCTCGTGTCACCCCCTTTATTTGCAGGAGTTTCCGTAAGTGCCTGGTGCACTTGTGTGTACAAAGACTAACTTTGCCCTCCCCACTTATGTCAGTGGGCCATTTTTCTAACTTATCTGTTTGATGTCTCCCCTCCAAGAGCCATGGGATGGCCATTGTCTGCCTCACCCTGTAGGCATGAGATTGTCTCGTGATCTTGCCGAAGCTACGTTGTTTATATCTGCTTTGATTTCTTTGCATCTACTAGTATTTTTGGAAGGATCATTACCAGTATTTCAGCGGCTGACATTGTATTTTGTGCATGTGTTTACAGCTTGATCTGAAAATGATTGTGACATTTGTAGTCTGGCTTGATTCTCTAGTCACTCCTATAAGGCCTCAGGCAACATCCTTGTTTCTCTCCTTTTGAATTGCGTGCTGGAAGAATTTGGAGTACATGGGGGAGGGGATTGTTTAATAGTTTCCACAGTGTCGGGTTTTTTTTCTTTAAAGAATGTGACAATAATGCAATTCTCATTTGTGTGTGTGTGTGTGTGTGTGTGTGTAGATATCTCTATCTCTATAGATGCCACCATGTGCTAGTATGTAATGCATATTCGCACATCATGGCAGACTTACCTGCCAAAGTGATTCCCTCCAGCTCTGCATTCCTCCCACACTGGCACGTCTATGTTTTTGTCCTGGTCGCCTTCCGGGTTCTGCAGCCCCTTCATTGGCCAGGCTCTCATGACGTAGCTTCGGCACGTGCGCATGGGCATGCACAAAAAATAGAGCTAGAAGCTTTTATGGTAGAAGAAACTAACTCTTTTGTTATAGGAAGCCTGCTGATCAGCATATTTTTGTTTTACTGCTTTAATTGCACCAATGAAGACCATCTTGCTCTGGTTAATATTTTTGAGTTCTCAAGTTGTATTATTTCAGCGAGGATAACTTGCAATGAGCAGGGTCCTTTTAATCCTCTTGTATGGTATTGTATCTGTACTGTCTTCCCATATTTTGTGATGAGCTGCACAAACTGTTGGTGCTATATAATTCCTGTATAATATAAATGTCTTTCCAATCAGCCTAGTTTGACAACTCTGTTCTAGTAGGCAGACAAAAAACCAGGGCTGACGGGGCAACAGAACAGATATGGCGGCTCTCAAAACCAATACCAAAGGCCTCATGGTAATACTCAAAGGTCATGCAGTAGAATTGCCCTGGGGCTGCATGCATGGGTTATTACTGCAATAGAGAGCTTTTCCTTCATCTCAGAGAAAGGCAGGGCTTTACAGGTGAAACTCGAATAATTAGAATATCGTGCAAAAGTAATTGCAGTAAGTGCTGCAAAAGGGGCCCAAAGCAAGTACTGAGTACATATGCATGCTTGTACTTTTCAGAGGTCCGATATTGTTCTATGTACAATCCTTGTTTTATTGATTGCATGTAATAATCTACTTTTTTGAGGTTGTGGATTTGGGGTTCTTGGGGTTTTCATGAGCTGTAAGCCATAATCATCACAATTATGACAAATCACGGCTTGAATTATCTTGCTTTGCATGTAATGAGTCTATCTCATATATTAGTTTCACCTTTTAAGTTGCCTTAGTGAAATAAATGAACTTTGCACGATATTCTAATAGAGTTTCACCTGTATATGTCATGTGTTTTTTGCCGTGGATTTCTCTGTATAAGGACCTAAAACTACCCCCACTTCAAATTAACATCAGATTAGCAGCGGTTGGTTACTGAATGCCCTCAATAGAGTCGCATATCATTACTGGAGGATCCTAGAATTCTTCTGATGTCGCTGTGCAATCCAGAATGTTTACTCTTTTTATATATCTCTCAGATATGGCTTCAAGTTGAGAACTGGTGCAGATCAATGATGATTGATACTCATGAGGCGCCCCCCCCCCGAGATCAGCTGCTTGCAAGGCTGCAGTGGCTCTCAGTCCTGCCTAACACAAAGCAGCTTCCATTCTAAAATAAATGAAAGCCCTCTAGCAACATCAAATTCCTCCTCTGTAAGGAGCTGATCAGTGGAAGTCGTCGTTATTCTGCTTCAGTTCCCAAGTCAAGGGTGCTTTCCACATCCTGAAAGTGAAAAGCCCCTCTAAATGCATATGCCAAAAGGCATAGATCCGGTTGCCAGATGGTCAGGTGGAACAGCCACATCCACTGTTGTTTGGCAGGGTTTTGCTTTTTGCGCATTAAGGTATTGCAAGTGCTGGTAATATTTGTCTTTGCTTTAGGTGAAAAGTTAATACTAGAGTTAGGAGAACCTTTTTACTTTAAGAACAAACCACTTCCTATCTAGCCCACATTTTTTCCGTTACGCCTAAAAATCTGCATTACAATTTGCCACAATCCCCTGCCTGAGGTTTCCACTGTTCTTAGTGAGCTTGGGTTCAGCTTCCCGTTGAAATGATCAGTGTGGCTTGTCGGATGTGAGCCACAGGCGCCTGTCAGGCCCCTCCCGCAGAGCAGGGGGTAGAAGGCATGGCAGCCTTTTCTCTCCTGCATTCCCAGACTGGTCCCAGTCTGCCCTGCATTCCCATTTGTGGATGTCATCAGGAGGGACTGCATTCCTTATCACAGGCTAACGCTTCCTGTCTGTGTTGTGTTGCATATGCGACTTGTCTGCACTGATACTGCATTTGCTGCCTCTTCCACAGCCACCGTTGGTCTTTCTCAGTTCTCAAGTGCATGCTCATATTCTCTATGGTACTCCATATTTAAATGGACATTTGTGTTTTCTTAGCGCAACACATATTGTGTAGTTGAACTGACATTTTATGTGGAACAGCTAAGACTTCGCATTCAATAGTCGAGACAAAGGGCATTGTTTATACTCTGTATCTGCTTTGCCCAGTCGGATTCCAGCTCTCATTTTATTGCTGTGTAAAGGAAAACTATTATGTGGTAAAAATAGTTGTGTGAAGGAGCCTCCGATCTAAGCTTCCATGGTGTGACCCATGACCTGCACACTGCGTATTATTTTTGTTGAAGCTGGGCAGGTTCAGCTTTGCTGGTCTTGTGGTAGTACACAGCTCGGTAGTTACAGAATAGTGGCTTTCGTCTATGGCTTCTAACTTGGTGCAGTTTTAAAATGTATATTATTAAGATGGATCCATATTATAGCGTTTATAAAAATGCAGAGGGTGAGCGCACATCTGCTAGTTAAAAAGCTGTAAAATAAATTCTAAAGACACGTGCCAATCTGCAGCATTTTAGTGCAGTACTATGAATCCACTTTTAAGGCCGTAGACACAATTTTATTATTATTATTATACAGGATTTATATAGCGCCAATAGTTTGCGCAACGCTTTACAATATAGGGAAGACATTACAATCACAATACAATTCAAGACAAGATGGTAAGGAGAGCAATAGAGTGGACAGACGTGCAGCCACGATCTGTTTGCATTTCAGGGATCCAGCACAGCTGAAGACTGTCAACTTGGGTCAACCCTATTTTAGGTGCCTTAGGCTGGCCATGCATTGCTCTATTTTTCTCATTCAACCAGTGGGCTGAATGATAAAAAATAAATAAAACAGATTCCTTCAACACTATATGTGTTGATCGAGGAATCCGCGCTGTTTGCATTGTATTCTGACAGTGGCCGGCAGCCAAAAAGCTCCTTGGCTGCCCAATCTGTTTTGTATGAAGATTTTCAGACCGGCTCCTTCAATCAGCTGATCGAGGGATGCCGGTCGCAAGTGCGCAGACAGCGGCACCCACTGTGCGGAATTCTTTCCCTTACCCTTACTTTTGAGATTTTCTGTAGTTGTTGTCTATGGAGCTGGCTCCCAAAAAAAAATCCTGCTGGCTCCTGGATTGGACAGACAGTCTCCTGAATTCGTTATCAATTTGTCCACCTCTGCTATAGAGAGGGGTGGGGAAGGACTGATGAAAATCAAAAATCTTAGCGATTGGACAAGGTGTTTTTAGTGGTGTTTGCAAATAGATTTTAGAGCTTCTTTACTAAAGGAGTGAAGAATCTTCACTCAAAAATGTATGTGATTTTCAGCCTTTATTATCCAATCAATAAAGAAACTTCCTGTTCACTTTGACTACCCAATTATGTGCAGGTAAGTAAATTAATTGGAATATTCTTGTAATTTAAGTGAAGATTCTTAACTCCTTTAGTTAATCAAGACACTAGATCTGGCAATAAGACTGCTATCTAATATCTGTAGATCTCTTAGGTAGAAATGTGCTTTACTAAAACTCAGCAACAGCTGCTCTTAGGCTTGGCAGTACTCAGTGTAATGTAATAGTGTACCCTAGATAAGGGCTCAAAATTTCCACTCGCCTGCTCGCATTTGGCGAGTGGAAATGCAGTGCAGGCGAGTGGAAATTCCTGTCAGGCTTGCGGTCTCAGACCACGTACCTGACTCGCGGGAGCAGCTGCTCCTGCTGGTCTGTCTCCCAACCTTTCGGCCGGAGCACTTCACTGAGCTCCGGGTCGAAAACGAAGTGATTAGTAAGGTCTGCAGACCTTTTATTCGTGGGGGGCAAGGAACTGGGGGGTGTATTATTTTATATGTGGGCAGGGAGCTTTATGGTAATGTTAATATTTAACTTCTGCATAAAACATGTTGTAACCGTGTCATTGATAAGATTACTTAAGGGTGTGTGTTTAGGGGCGGAGTTAAGGCCGGGTAGGGGTTAGGTGGGCAACTGGTGGCGAGTAACTCTTAAGGCCTGGCTAGTAGCTCAGGGCTTGAAATTTTGACCCCTGCCCTAGATGACTGTGCGACCTTACCTGTCCTGCATAACCCTTTACCCATACAATGACGACTGTCAGTAAAGTAGTCTGGCCATGTGCTAGGCTATAGACCAGAAATGGCTGCATAAAAAAGGAAAAGGCAGTCCCCCATGTTCAAAGCATACTGTACAATGGATGGATCCATTATTTTCTGTGGCCACTTTTCACTTTTTTTTATTGAGCCATGTCTGTTGATGTGAGTGGAAGCCCATGTTTGCTGCCTTTGGCCAACCTTGCCAGCTACTGTGTTCTACAGTTGGCTCTTTCCCCATTGCAAGCATGTGTGAGAGTACGTTTTACAGTCTTGTTTAAGCTTTGCTAAAAGACCCAAGAACAAATTGATTCCACCCCACCCCCTTTAACAAAAAGAGAGGGGAAAAAAAACTAGAGCCATGCAAAGAGATGGTCAGAAACGGTAAGTGGCATAATAAAGCAGCTGGTGTTGCTTAACCAACTGGTTTGTGGTTTGCTGTTTGATTTTTAATTGTACAGTCCTGTGATTTTATGTGAAACTGCTTCAAGTCTGGATGGATATTTTCGCACTGTTTTAGAGATCGTTGACATGAGACGTTTAACTGATGTGACTTTCCTGTGTGTTCTATACTTAAAATAAGAAAAAGGAAGTCTGTGGAGATGAACAATAGAGAGGCAGGGGAAGGTTGGATTCGTCACGAGTAGATGGGACAACAAATCTAAAGGATTTAAAAAAAATATTTTTGCTACTTGCTCATTGGGTTTCTCATGGACATAAATATAATATCGGAAAGCAGCCGCTTTTATTTTGTATGTAAAATAACATGGCTAAAGCCTACCGGTACCTAATTTAATTTATTTTTTTATTTCATTTTGGTGCACCCAAGCAGGCTTCCAGTACTGGGTACACTGCTTGCATAGGCCTCGACTTCTGCATCATTACTTGCTAAAACCACCTATGGCTGTACATCTAGCTGACAGTCATTTTACTTTTGCCTTTTACAAGCTTTGCATAGCTGAATTTTTTTGTAGAGTTTTTAAGTAATCTAACACAGTCAAGTTTAATGTGAACAGTTGATGATCAGCAATCTGTGTTGCCACAGACTAAGTTGAGGTCTTGGCTGTGACTAGGCCATTCGGTGGTTCTTGGTTTTAAACCACTCCAGTGCAGTTTGGCTTTGTGATTTTACCCATTGTTGTGATGGAAGGCGGGTCTTCACTTCAGTCTCATGTCGCTTGCAGACTAAAGCTGACCATACACTAGTCATTTTTTCCTCGTTCACCCCCACAGGCTTAAGGAAAATAAACAAACGCTTGAATACCCCCTCCCACAGGGCTATTGTATTCTGACAGCGAATTGTATGCCGCTGTCAGAATACCCGAACAGTGGCTACAGCTGATTGGCTACAATCATTGTTCAGTGAGATTTTCGGACCAGTTTCTTCAACAAAAGTTGATGAAATAATGGTATTTTTCGAACGTGGGGGGTTCTGAGGGCCCCACACACTGCTCAAATTCAAACGGTGTTGCCCAGCTTAGATCTTCTAAAATTGCTCTGTATATGGGTCCATTCATCTTGCCCTCACTCTTGACCAGTTTTTCCATTTCTGCCAAAGAAAAGCAATACAACTTCCATGCTACATTAAACACTATATAGAATTTTACCACTTCAACCTCGTGGACAATTTTGTGTAGACCAGGAAAATAAAACGCCAATTTAATTGCAGTTTGTAACACTACAAAATGTGCAGATGCCCAAGGGGTTGAAAAGCTTTGCTGTGCACTATGTTTGTGTTTGGAGTTTTCTTGTTATACTGTTAATTTCCATCTAACCCACCTACTGTTTTCTTTGGAGGGTTTACTATAACGTCCAGAACATGTTGAACCAATGTGCTTGGTATTCTGAAGTGTGATTGTATGAAATGCTTAATAAAACTTTTTTTTTTCTGAGGAAATTTGAATCCTCACGCAAACATCAAGAAGAACACTGTTGCTTAACAAGACATTTAAAAAGAGACTTGTGTTTGGGATTGAGGATCCTACTAATACAATGGGTAGGTCTTGCTTTAATTGTGCTTTTCTTTATTATAGAGCAACAAAAGACCCATTTAATCAATTTCCTATTGTATTGCACAAGGGCCAAGGACTCGAGACAGAATACACAACAAAAGCATGGTCCCCCCAAGGCTATGGCTTTTCAGTATCCAAAAAGATAAAAGGGAAAACATCCTAAACCTGTTACTACTTCTGATAAAGTCTTCCTAACAACATTGTGTGATTGTTTATAGACTTCTTACGGAGCCTGTCCATGGGGTAGCTATAATGGCTGCTTACACCATGGTAGATCTAATTTGTTCAGAATTTCCACCCCTCCTTACATGGGTTGAAAAGCTCTGCTGCCCAGTGATTAAAATTAAATCAAATTGGGTAAATAGGATTACATAGGTTGAAAAAAGACACAAGTCCATCAAGTTTAAACTATAGAGATATGAAAAAAACAAAAACGGATGGTAAATATAATTGTCTTAGGGTATTGGTCCCTACAGCTGGACATTTCAGTTTTGATCATACACTTGTGGACAGAAGTTAATCTGGCCTTAAGTAGGGTATACATGTTCAGAATTTTGTACAAGCAAAATGTATTTCAGAACGTTGGTTCGACTTAATAATAGTTGATGGGGTCAAATTGATAATCCATTTCGACCTCTGTCATTTTAAGGTCATGTTGGAAAATGTTTCTCGAATTGAATGAAATTCTAACAGTGAATGTGAAACTTCATTCATTCCAAAATTTCGTTCAGGAAACTATTCATTCCAAAATCAAATGTTAAATGGAAATGAAAATTAAAAGGAATTTCAATCGACTGTCAATGACAATTTCCAAATCTCTGATGGTATTACCGAGCGTTCCGACTAGGAATGCACCGATACCGAGTATTTGGTGTGAGTGCGAGTACTCGGCCAAATGCTCTGATTCCTCCGATACCGAAACTTCCGGTCAGAGGGAAATCACCCTCTGACCAGCAATGCCGAGGGAGCATGGAGCTGACTTCCTTTCCAATCAGGAATCCGGGCAGTGGGTTATGACCTGCCTCCCAGCTTTTGATTTGTCAGGAAGCCAGGCTCCCTAGCAACAAGAGAAGCCGGCTTCCTAGCCAATCAGGAAGCCAGGAGGCGGGTCATGACCCGCCGAGCAGCACGTCATGACCCGCCTACCTGCTTCCTGACTGGCTAGCAAGCAGTCTTCACTTGTGGCTAGACAGCCTGGCTTCCTCACCAATCAGGAAGCCGGACAGCACCTCATGACTCCCCGCCCGGCTTCCTGATTGGTCAGAAAGCTTGCCAGCCTCGGTAAGTGAAGTCGAACGCTAGAACACTGGCTTCACAGGCAATCGAAAAGCCGGGGCGAAAGGTCATGATCCGCTGCCTGACTTCCTGATAATCTGGGTACACGGCACCATAATCGGCACTCTGTATCGGCGAGTACCCAAAAAAATAGCGGTAATCGGTACAGAAAAACTGGCATCACTGCATCCCTAGTTCCGACTTCTTTTTTCTTTTCTACGAATGTTCATTCAAAAATCTACCCGTACATATACCCTACTTTAGGCTCTAGTCTGGTGTGCAAATACAATTTGACAAAAAAATGTAAAGCCCTATATGTCATATCAGTAATAACATCTACAGTAAGTTGACAGTTCTCAGACTAACACTGTACAAAACAAAGGGAGCCGCATAAGGGAGTACTGCCAAAATTATTTTTAACTTTACATGATCTAGAAAGTTTGAATGCAGATCCCCATTTAAAACCTCCCATTATGTACATTTAAGATATAACAATGTTGTCAGCCAACTTTACATCACACTTTTGTGGATATCAATGAGACCTATACATGCATGCTAGCACACAATGGACAGATGACCTATAAGTAAATGAGGTTCCATGTAAAAGAAAATCTAATACTGGCACACTCCTGGACTACAAAATATGCTTGTGACATGAAAGCAAAGTTCCCATTTATGAATGCAAAAATGAAATGACAAGTATGAGCCATCCTAAAGCTTGTGTAAGATAATCCATGAACCTGAAGCAATAATCATACATATAAATTAAAGATGTATATCATGCAATTAAGCGTCTATGTTGTCCACACCATCCATGAAAGCTGCCACAGAATGTTATCCTTGTAAACAGAATAGCTTGAAGCAATACCAGCGTGGCTAACAATGGAGTCTAGGGCATCCAGCCCAAAATAGTCAGTCTAAAGACTTTAATATACAATACTAAAGCAGAAGTAGACACAGCAGGTAAATACTCTGGTCTATTTCAGAGAAATGCGTATATCAACTGACAAACTCCTGGGACTGCAGTCCAGTCCATATAATAGGCACGTTAAAATAAAATCTTGGTGGATCAAGTAGCATTGATGATTTGTGGCAGCAGTGAGCTTTCACTGCTTCATGACTAGTACAGATACTAGGATTTACATGACTGCGTCATCTCAGGCCAACATCTCACTCCAGACAGTAGATAGTGGAAGGATCCGCTTCAGGTGCGGCGTCTTAGTATACCGCGAGCTACAGCTATACTGAGCCTAGGGTGACAGGAGGACGCTAGTTTGTGTCCTCCCGTTACCCTAAGGAGAACTATGGGGAAAAGCCTTAACCCCATAGTTCTCCTTTCACTTAGGCCATCACATCAGGTAAGTACGTTACCCCTCCTGGACAAATTTGTGAAAGGATCAACTCTGCTTCAGCTGAATGCTGTCAGACAAGATCCATGTAAAACGTTTGCTGGATCTCAGTGGTAATTGTGTCAGCATGAAAAGCTGAGATAGCATAAAGTAATATTTAATTCCCACATCATTGCCCTGAGCTCTGCCAGGATGCAGAAGGAAGAGGAGGCCAGACAGTAATGCACCAATGCGTTTGATCTGCCAACATACATGCAGTTTCAAGATTTACATGGTTTAAACGTTCGTATTGCTTTAAGTTCTACCTTTCACAGGCTTAATATTATGCGGTGACACAGAAAATCTTCTCATACTTTGCATTCCATTTATTATATTAAAGAATTAGAACTTTTACTTCATGTTACAAGCATATTTTATAGTCCAGCACTACACTGTATTAATTTCCTTTTGCATGGAACTTCCTTTTACTTATAGGTCCTCTGTCCATAATGTGCTAGCATGTATGTATAGCAGGGGTCTCGAGCTCAATTTAGTCGTGGGCCACTGGACACATTTTTTAGTCGCGTGGGGGCCGCTACTATACACGGTACCAGTTTTAATGTCAGCCTTACTAATGGTCCATCATTCGGCCGGAGCTCAGAACTGGCAGAGCTATGGTCGTAGCTGACAGGAGCTTGTCAGCTGGCTGCGGGCCACTTAGTACCTGCTCGCGGGCCGGTACTTTGAGACTGCTAATGTATAGGTTTCATTGATATCGGCAAAAGTGTGGTGTATTGGCGGTGGTGTTTGAAGAGGTCAGTGTCATATTTTAATATACACAGTGGGATATTTATGCATGGTAAATGCA
>NW_017306426.1:769307-789369 GCF_000935625.1 Nanorana parkeri
GCTGCCACAATTTGCACATTCAGACCCAGATTGAGGGGCTGACAGTCCAGTCTTTAAACACTTTAACAACAGCTGCTCTTGAACATTTAACAAATTCTGCTGTTTTGCTGATACTCGCTCCATGGCTCCGAGCGCCAACAATCACCCCACGTTCAAAGGCTGTTAAATCGCGTTGTTTACCCGTATCTTCAGAAAAAAAATCACTTCTACTGTCGTGGTAAACAACCTGCTTCCCTATTTATAATGGTCTGGCCCCCTAGCAACTTCAGCGATTTCCCCAGGATCTTACAGGGTAATGATCACTTCACCTCTGTGTTCATTTTTAGACCCCAGTCACACTGAGCTACATCCAAAAAAGCGATTTTGAGCGGAGCGACATTGAGCTACAGTGCACATTTTGCCACGCTACGTAGCGCGACTTTTCGCAGGGACTTCGTAGCGGCTACATTGGGCTGTAACCAATCAAAAGCGGTTTTGATGTGACATCATTCCTTCCTTTTTATTTCTGTGCAAAAGTGACACTTCTGTAGTACGACAATGTCGCGCAACATTGAGCTATACATTAAAGTCACCGAAAAATAGGTCATGGTTCGAGCTTCAAGCCTGAGCGACGAGCTACAGGCGACATTAAGCTTTGAGATGTGAACAGCTCCATTGAAATGCATTGGACAAGCGACATTGAGCTGATATTTGAAATCGCGTGATAAATCGCTCAGTGTGAACTGTGTTGTCAGGCATTTGTTTGCTTCAAGGGGGTGTTTTGCATTCTCAACTATGGGAATGTAAAACCTGCTAGGAGGTCAATTGCAGGTCAGATGCACCAGTCGATGAATTCTGAATGATAGAACTATCTCAAACTGATGCCATCGACACAAGTCCAAAACTTGTTGACACAGGCCCTTAGAGCTTATGGCAAACAATTTTGATTGCAGTAGTATGTGTGTAACTTCTTTAGTCATTGTTAGGTTTAAAGAATTAAGACATCATTGGGCTTGGTGATTGTTAACTAGTCGAAAATATTTTTATGTCCTTTGCCTCGCTTGGATTATAGCACACTTCTCTGGCCAGTTTGTCATTGGGTGTTCAGATAGCCAGGTTGCATAGTGCCAGTTATTCAGAATGCTTCTTGGATGATGGGACTCTGGTGAGTGCTTACTGGTATTGTTGAGGGGGAAATGCATTCCTTGTGTAGCATTGCCAGCTTGTATAGAAAAGAAATTCCCAAAAAAAGACACTCCTCCTGAATAGGATTCTGGTATTCATTTTACTAAGTGACCATCAGCTGTCTCCAAAAGTAGCAAAATAAGGTCACCACAGCTTCAACACAATGTTGTTTAGGCCTTGGACTTTCCTAAATGAATGAAAAGATTGCTCTTATGCCAATACAACAGTGTATTATAGAAAATGCATATACAAAAATGGCACTTACCCATGGGAGAGGCTGAATTTACTTTATAGCACTGTAAATTGTTTGAAAAAGAAAAATTTTATATACAAATGCTACACATAGGGCTCACAAATCACTTTCAACTGTGAAACGAGTTCTATGGAAAAATCCAGTCACATAATGGTTGCATCTTCTTTATTCAGTCGTATTTGCTCTGCAGATGATCTGAAGGCTTACCACAGGTTCCAAATATGTGCACCTTGCAAAATAATAACCAAATTGATTATAAAGCCAACAATTAAAACGCGGTCCAGGATTCCTTACATTTCAATTAAGAATCAGAAGCTCAACTACCGTCTTGTTTATACCTCGGACCATCATTAACCCCTGACAGAACAAAACATTTTTTGCTCTTCCGTAAAGAACGGAAAAGCTAAACATCAGGTACTTGACACACCAGAGGGAGCTTCAATTAATCAATTTTATTTGTTATCAAAAAGTTAGCAAAATTAGTCTTGCTAATTTTTTGATAAATAAAATTGATTATTTGAGGCTCACTGGTTTGTCAGGTACCTGATGTTTAGCTTTTCCGTTCTTTACTGAAGAGCAAAAATAGTTTGTTCTGATTAGAAAGCCACCCTTGCATGAATATCCACTGGACCTGACTTTTGAATTGCTAGTGTTCCATTGGCAAGAAAATCCATCGGTAGATTTTCGTAGGAGCGTTCATACAAAACATTTCGTCAGATCATTCGATAATCTCTTTAGAGACTTGATCATTGTTTAAAATTACATTTGGTTTTGGAAATTGAGTTTCTCATACAAAAAGACGTGTTCACTGAATTTTGTTCCTTGGTGAAAAATTTTCCATCCTGCCGCTTCTATAGATATATTTATTTTTTTTTATTGCTAAAGTGAAAAACAATAGTCACTTTGACCCCATTAACTATTAGATAATCAAGTGAAAATTCCCCAAAAAATGTTTACATTTTTTTCAAAGGAAATACTACTGGGGTCTAGTCCCCTTCAGTGACTATAAACTTTTGTTACGACAAAAGGATTTCCAGGGACTATGGATTTCCCAGAGATCTTTCTGATTCTGCTGTCTCTCTTGTCCTGTCCAGGATGTGTCACAGCTTGTGCCCATACACTGCACGATTTCTCGTACGAGAATTGCGGGAAATTCCGCAATCGTACGAGAGTTGTGCAGTGTATGGAAGGCGTGCGACCGTTTCTACTGTACAGTCGCACGTCTTCCGTCGAACCAGAAGGCTAGAAAACCCGCTGGGAATCGTACGCTTCTGGGCGAGTTAGTGGCCTGCTGTTGCGACAACTGCCGAACGGGCCAGTGTGCGCACGCGCCCACAGCCCGTTTGCAGTCATCGTAAGCCCGCCCCTCATTGCAGTCATCGTAAGCCCGCCCCACACCGGCCCGTTCGGCATTTGTCTCCCGAGCACCGTTCAAGCCAGCCCAAAATCGTACGATTTTCGGCTGGTTTTCTAGCGTGCTTCTTAGACAAAAGACGTGCGACCATACAGTAGAAACGGTCGCACGTCTTCGTTCACACTGCTTGATTCTCGTACGATTGCGGGATTTCCCGCGATTCTCGTACGAGAATCGAGCAGTGTATGGGCACCTTAAGACTGATCAGCCATCGACACAGGCCGTTAACAAACTGCTAGTAGGCATTCAGACAAGCCTTGAAGACACTTTTTGTTTTTTTTTGCCTCTAAGTAGTACTAAATCGTGCCATAAGCCTGATGAAACTGCTGGCAGCTTGTTTAATGTGATAGTCAGCATTCCTATTAAAGCAGAGTTTGTGCACTGAGCCACACATGTGCAGCTTAATGCACAATCTCAGCAAGGTTCTGTATGGAGATAAAGTAAAGGTGCCCATACACCTTGCGATTATCGTACGATAATCGCAAGGTGTATGGAAGGCGTGCGCCCGTTTTTACTGTATGGTCGCACGTCTTTTGTCGAACCAGCATGCTAGAAAACCCGCCGAGAATCGTACGATTGTCGGCGGGTTTCTAGCATGCTCGCTCTACAACTGCGGAACGGGCCAGTGTGCGCACACTGCCCGTTCAGCATTGCGGTCATCGGAAGCCCGCCCCCCAGCGGGGCGGGCTTTCGATGATCGCAAGTACAATCTGCCTGTCCAAGATGGGCAGATCGTACGAGCTTTTCATTAGCTTACAACCATCGCAAGACATAAGTCTTGCGATGATTGTAAGGTGTATGGGCACCTTAACTCTCATGCGCACGCTTGGGAGTTGCATCATCCCGACCTGGCAAATTAAGAGGCCAAAGACTCAGAACCCGAAAGCAGACTGGGTGAAGAGCTAGCGGCAGAGGAACACTGACATTGCAGCACTGGAGGCGATCGCCTGCAAGGTAAGTCTGCCAGGCTGTGCATACTAGTAGATGTCTCTTTTGTGTTGACTAGTTACCACCATTTTAAGGCAGTTGGAAGCCCCCATCAATGAACTTGCCTTATTGGTTCTGTGAAACATGCCATTGAAAGCCTTTTGTTATCTGCTCAATAAGTTAAAAAAAACCTGTTGATTCTGGCAGAAATATTGTCCGCTTATAACTTCCTGTGCAGCATTCTTATTGGTGACACACTTCCTGTTATCTCTCCAGCTGTTGTGGAGAAGAAAAGAGGTGTTTCTGCAGTCTTTTCCTAGGGTGACAACACTGCTTCTGCATTGATGAACTACTGTGAGTGAGCGTTGTCAGCCTAGGACAGCAAGCATGTTACTAGCAGAAGAACCAGGTGACGAAGGAAAAAGGCTTGATAAAAAGCTAATGCAGCCCCTGCATCTAGGGCAGGTCATCTGCAATATATTGTGTTTTTTGTTCTTTAAATACACTTTAAGAATCTGCATTTAACATCCCTATACTGCGAATCACTCTTTATAGTGACGGATGCTTTTGTAGGCTTCAACAAAGCTGCTCAGACATAGATAAAAAAAAATGTGAATGCTTTGTAAAAGTTTGCTCTACACACAGATACAAAATGAAGCCTGTGTTCAAGGCCAAACTGCTCCTCCAAAGCATGTGCGGCGACAAGTGTTTTTCTGTACTTGGTCTGAACCCAGTTCACCTGATTTTCACCTGTGCCCACTAAAAACTGACCGCCACCCCCTGCTCCCGACCCAATCGGTGTTGGCAGTGGCCATGGGGGCATTCACCTCCCCTTTGTGATTTATAGCTACGGGGCAGGGAATGCGCCTCTCTGCAACTGATTGGGTCAGGAGGGTGGCGGTCAGGGTTTTGAGGCGAACCGGGTTTGCACCAAGCTCAGCTTCATCTCTAGTGGAAATAACGGATTCCAATTTTGCTCTTGTTTTCCTGGCTTTTATTATTGAACACAATTCCTGACCTATAATAAAGTATACAGTATGTACTTACATGTGAATAATGAGTGTTAACCATGTAACGCATTGGAGCTTTGATTGCAGTTTGATGGGCACAGGAAAGCAGTTTGCAAATTTGTGTTCAGCAAAACTATTTAGGTTAGGGGTTAGCATTTCTAATAAGGTCAGTAATTGGAGACACCCCTTGAAATGTGTAAGGAATGTCTGTGAGTCATTACATAAACAGTTTGTCCTCCTTTTGAATTGGACTACGCATGTGCTATGGAGCACTGGTCATTGTGAATCTGCAGGTGCCTGAATACAGACACTTATCCTCTCTTGCCTTTGTCAACATACTCGGTCTGTTACCAATTGGAATCGGGTGAGTCTGGAAGCTTTTACAGTTTATCTGCAGATACACAAAGGATGAATATAGATAGCCCAGTACTGTACCTTACTGCTACAAAGTCACTGGAGAATAGGGGTCTGTTAGAATGCAGCCGCTTGTGTGCTCTCTGAAGGCTGCATTGCTTATGAGCTGCAAACAGCACATCACACTGTAACCTTTTTTTGTTACATGATATATTATTCAGTTCAATGCCTCAGCGCATTGAACTGCCCACACAGAGCGATGTGTGGTGGATTGCGTCGTGGCACACTGCACTGAACAAAGTACTGCATGCAGTTCTTTTCAGCACCCAACATCGTAGCACTGTGCTGTGAACGATGCCAATTTCCTTGTCTTTGCTTGGGACTGCCCAACGCAGCTTGTGTGAATGGGCCCTAGATGTAATTTTCTTGGAGGAAAACCAGTTGTGTGATAAATATGATCCCCGACTTGCCACCAGCACCATTGAAACGCATGCCACTAATCCAGGGCCCCTGCAGAACTGCTCTGCCTCCCACCCACTGCCACAACATGTTGTGGGGAAGATAGTCATGTTAAGATCCTGATGTGAAGGTAGGACTCTGTATCCTTCTAAATCCATACCATGTATCCTTTTAAATATATACCAGTCCCCCTAGGGAATGGTATGCATTTTGGGGGTGCAACACCATTTGTTACATTTTAGACTGGGGTGTCAAGATTCTGTATAGTGTAAAAGAATACTATGAGGTTGAGAATCGCTGTCCTAACTCTATTTTACTCTTAAGTCTTTTTACAGCCGTAGGTGTGAATGTGCATAACACTGCCAATAGGATGCATTAGATCGTTGATCCAAACAATTTGTAAAATAGCTTGGCTGTGAAGCTTCTAACATGAGTGTAAATCAGATTGTCTTGTTGGTGGCATAAACAAGATAAGAAAGACCTCCCACCCTGCTTCTCATTATTAAGCAAATGATTAGGTGAAGCAACATCTAGAATGATTAGCACTTAATTAGTACTATTTACTCAAGTAACTTACTCCATCATGCATTCTCCTTCCAAATACCATTACTGAATACATTTTATATGTCTGCACTATATGCAAATTAAAATCACTACTAACAAGATGTGGATGAGGGCAGATGAGGTTAGAAAGATGAAGGTTCGTCCTTGGGCTCAACACTCTTGTTGTGGTTTGGGCCATCCTGAAGGTGTTATCCAGCTGAACCAGAGCTGTGTCCTAGTGAATTGTCCCTGCGTCCCATGTTTATTTTAGCATAATATATAAAGCAAAAGCTTTGTGGACAGAGTCTGTATTAAACCATAGAGCTCAATGCTTGCCATGTGGACATCCAGGCTCACAGCACTAATGTGCTCTGCTTGTTTGGTTCATTTTTAAGAAATGTGCAAAAATTGGAGGAAGATGCTTTGTGCTGTGCATATCAGCCCCTTTGTACAAAGCTGACCTAAGTGTGGGTTTGGCTTGCTAAAGAACTTCTAATTCTGTTTAGGAGTAGTTTATTAATATTGTAGAGGAAGATGTCATTGGTACATATTGTATTATTAGTGTGTGTTTTTATATGTTTTAACATTGTTTTATTGCTATATGGTTAATAAAGATGGGAGGTTTTGCATATATGTATTCTTTTTCCTTCTTGGAGCGACACCTAAAAAGCCCCACTTTCATTTTTGTTCTGTGGTTGTTACTAATGCTGTTCAGGAAGGCTGGTTATCCCGGTATCCCTACCAAATAGCCCACATACCATTCGGGTTCCCAGCAGAACATTGACCAAAGCATCACACTGGCTCTGCCGACTTGCCTTCTTCCCATAGTGCATCCTGGTGGCATCTCTTCCCCAGGTAAGCGACGCATACACACCGGGCCATCCACATGATGTAAAAGAAAACATGATTCATCAGACCAGGCCTACTTCTTCCATTTGCTCCGTGGTCCAGTTCTGATGCTCACATTCCCATTGTAGGTGCTTTTGGCGGTGGGCGAGGGTCAGCATTGGCACCCTGATCGGTCTGCAGCTCCAAAGGCAACAAACTACAATGCACTGTGTGTTCAGACACCTTTCTTTTGAAACCACCATTGCCTTTTTTAGCAATTTGAGCTGCAATCGCATTTCTATTGGATCGGACTTCACGGGCCAGCCTTTGCTCCCCAATTACATCATTGAGCCTTGGCCGTCTATGACCCTGTCGCCGATTCACTGGTTTTCCTTCCTTGGGCCATTTTTTTGTAGGTGCTGACCACTATGGACTGGGAACATCTCACAAGAGCTGCAGTTTTGGAGTGGCTCTGACCCAGTCATCTAGTCATCACAATTTGGCCCTTTTCCCCTGGTTGCTGAAATCCTTGCGCTTGCCCATTTTTTTCTTCTTTTTTTTTTTTGCTTCCAACACATCAATTTCAGGGACAAAATGCTCACTTGTTGCCTAATCTATCCCACCACTTCCAGGTGTCATTGTAACGTGATAATCAATGTTGTTCACTTCACTCCTCAGTGGTCATAATGTTATGGCTGATCGGTGTATATGTAGAGATTACATTGTAATACTTTCATCTGCCTAAAGTTCTGCTTTAAGATGGCCATATCGGGTTTATTAAAGAGAATTTACAGTAAGGTTGATCTGAGCTTCACTTAGCATTATGTTCACTGTGGTCTTTATATTGCATAGTGCTTAAAATTGGATAAGATTTTCTATTAACATTTTAGAGCAGCTATAGACTACTGTATGTACAAAGGTGAATGTTGGGTGTTTGGTGGGCTGTACTGGTAAACATTTGGGCTTGTTTTGAGCCTGTAAATGAGGAAGAAATATTTAGGAGCTTGTGGAGTTCGAGTTCAAGAAAGCTGGCACCATGTTATCAGAAGTTACACCCTCCCAGAGCACGGCAGGAAACAGATCTTCAATTCAGCGCTGCTCCAGACTCGCTGGCAAACTCCATGCCGTGCCACAGTGCGTGACAAGGCTGTGTGCAGGGACAGACGTCACCGGGAGAGGATCATCATGACAGGCCTACGTTTCTAGGCACGCACTGTGGGACGTTGTGAAGAGTTCTGAATGAAAAAATCCCTCAGATGTGTAGGGTGGGTGTGACTGCACTGGCAGGCCTTGTTCTGCAAGAATAAGGCTGACGATTGTTGTGGATGTAGAAAGGGTTTGCTTGTCTTGTTCAGTCATAGACGTCACACGTGATAATGTGCAGTTCTCATCACTGGCTCACAGTATACTCCGTATCGCTGATCCTTGCACCTTATACAGCAGTGAGTGTTTGGCATTGGAGTACAGGGCATCCTGACCAGTATATCTCCTCATTATTGCATATTTTAAACAGGAGCTATAGTCTTATTACACACACACACGTGATTATGGCATGGTCCCCCTTATTTGATGGTGATTCAGGACAGGTCTGACGTGACTAAAGAATAGACCACCTAAGGCCTCGTTCACTTGGGTGGCAGACTCGAACGCCCCTCTGAAATGCCATTTGCGGTGGATCCCTTTAGAGAGAACAGTGGGGAGCTGTGATTGGATTGAACTAAGTTTGACCATAGTTCTACTTTAAGAAATCTGATTCTACTTTATATTTTCTCACAGAATGCTGCCTTTTTTTCTTTACTTTTTCTGCTTTTTAACACCCCCCCCCCATCCCAGTTTTATTACCTGTAAGTAGTTTTTAGAAATTGGTTCTTCCACTCATGTGTGTATGTTGTACCTACATCTGCTCTGTTTTTGTATGTTAAGATAAAAATATTAGAGATGAAAACGCTGTATTGTGGAGCAATATTTCCCTTTTATACAGCTGTCGTCCTGTCCAGTCAGGTGTGAGCGGATCGATGCATGACTGTGAAAGGGCAGATTAGAGTTGGGTTTCAGCGGCTGCTAGCATTGGTAAGCCACCTGTTCCTCCACAGTTCTCCCTTTCTGATATGACAATATCCAGACATATCAGGAAAACAATTATTTGCATCAGTGCAATCAGATTTGCCAGACTGAAAGCCATTAAATGCACAGTTGAAATAATCATGCTTACAGTTTTTGCCTGCCAAAGGATTTGTCATTTTGTGATTTTTATTTTTACACACATTAACCAAAATGTTCAGCTAGGGGTGACGCGTGTCATTTCTGATTAAAGCGGCTCTAAAGTCCCAGCATATCCTGTTATCACATCAGCATTGTAATAGGGATACATACTAGAGATGTTTTTGATAATGCAATCAAATCTTACTTGAAAAAATCCCTTTCATGTAGTAAGTGCTGCCTTCTCTCTGCCCATCACTTTCATCAACTTCTTGGATTTCCATTGCGCTTTGCATCTCTCTCCCTGCTGATTTGATGCAATGCAATCTGAATTTCTCAAGACTACTTATCCCATCATGCATTGCTTCCAGCATGTAATGATGATGTTACATTGTTCAGACATTGAGTTGTAGTTCAGAAGGCAGGCTCTGTGACCAAACAATCACGTTTAGTTTACTCATTTGTATTGAGATTGTAGTCCATCATGGGAGTGAGCTTGGGGTGGCGACTTAACAACATTTTTAATAGGGTACTTGAATGCATTTTTAAGATTTAAAGTGGCACTTAACTCAGGATTTAAATCTTAAGTGCATTTAAGTACCTTAACTATTCACAATACTGGACCTTATTTGTGTATCACTCAGCTGTAGAGCCTCATATCATCTCTGAATTGGTGCTGACACTGTCCTTCCTTCTGGAGGGTGGCTAATTTTCTTCCCCATGGTCCCTGTGTGTTGTAAAGTAGTCACCGCCCCAAGCTCACTCCCGTGATGGACTACAATCTCAATACAAATTAGTAAACTAAACATGAGATTGTAGTCCATCACGGGAGTGAGCTTGGAGCGGCGGCTACTTTAGAACACTCACAGGGACCATGGGGAAATAAAGTTGTCACCCTCCACAAGGAAGGACAGTGTCGGCACCAATTCAGGGATGATATGAGGATCTACAGCCGAGTGATGCACACATAAGATACAGTACATTGTTGTTAATAGTTAAGGTACTTAACTCAGGAGTTAAACCTTAAAAATGCATTTAAGTGCCACTTTAAATCTTAAAAATGCATTCAAGTACCCTATTAATGTTGTAAAGTAGCCACCACCCCAAGCTCACTCCCATGATGGACTACTAGTGTCCTTTTTAATGTTGCATTTGAGATGCTTCTGAGCTCTCTGACCTCTGAGTTGCTTCAAGCTGCATTGAGCTTCATTTTTGTATTCCCGATGTCTTTAATCACTTTGGAAACCATCATGCCCATGTACACAAGCTCTATATAATGCTAATAAAAGATAATCTTTGTATGCACCCTGACCATGTTACTGCATATCCAGACCTCTGTCACTGTACATGTATATGAAAGTATTGATATACTGAATACTATTAATCATTGGACTCTGTATGTATGGTAATCGGCCTATAATATCTTTCACATTAGTGGCCCTTTCACATATTATGTGGCTGCTGGGTACAGTCACATCTTCCTGCTCTTATTCACACCACAGTGTCCGGTCATTTGTCTCAGGCTTTTGTTTAAAGGAAATATCCCTATTGACAATTGAAACGCTCCCCCACCACCCTTGATGTCAGCGTGCGTTGTGCTCATATTACAGTCTTGTTGGTTTATATGGGGCCTGTTCTGCTTAGGAGATGCACGGCTTCTCACTTCTTGCCAAAACACTGCCACTGCCCAGAGAATTACTTTGCATTGTATATGCTTGGTGCATCTCCACCTCACTGTCTTCCAGGAGGCCTGATAGTTAGTGTTCTCATGGGTCAGCAAAGTTTAAGCAGGAATATATCAAGCTTTGATTAAATTATGAGTGTGTAGTTCCACTGCAATAAAATGTTGTTCAGTGATCCTGTACATCCTCTCTTCATGGCTGCCGGGAAGGCAGAGAGGAAGCCTTGTGCAAGCTCCAAGTTTCACGACTTACACCAGGCTGAGATCTGTATCCATGCCCAGCGTGATACCACTGGGTGCTTAAGGGGCTACACGCCAAACCACCAGAGCTGTCATATAGTAGGAAGCAAGTTGCCGGCTTTCCCCACCCCTGGCAGCCTAGCAAAGGAAAGGCACATATGGGCTGCCATTAAAGTGGACCTGTTGCTTTGCCTTTCACAGTTGGCCTTCTTTGAACAGTTGAATTGCAGTGTGTGGTGGTTATGGCATCTCTTTCAGCAAAAAATTAATTGTAATTGTATGGGGATGGCAATTGTCTGCAATGCCAATGACTTGAATGGCACCGCCATGCCCCTCCCGCCCCAGAACGCAGGGAGGCTTCCACTATGCGATCAAGTGTGTACTAACCTTGCCGGAGCGCCCTGGAGATGTGTGATCCAGGGATGCAAAAATCACAGGAGCCCCTTAGCCAATGCTCCATAAACTTTTGATTTATTTATTTTTTCTCTAGTCTGGTGTTGGAGTTGGAAAAGTGTCAGTACCTGTACCAAGTACTGTACTTGGTATCTGTGCATCCCTAGTTGGCTTCGATCCTATGCTCTTCCCTTTTCATGCATTTACACACCTTTTCATTGTGAGTTTTTTTCCAAATAAGAACTTGCCTTATTTAAAATGTAACTAAACGAAGAGCATGCGGCCTGTTGGGTGGGGTCTTGGTAACCATGCCCCCTTTGACTTCTGTGGGCCCTTCACTGCACATTGACAGGGAGAAAAAAAATGTACTTGAACCATTTTTCGCAATGTGTGTTAAGTATTGTTCATTTTGATGCGTCATCATGCATGCTGCACGATGCAGTAGCATGAACTGGGCAACGATTCTTAACAAACTGTCAGTGAGTACATTTGCAGCTTGTGGCTGGAACTTTTTCTGCCATGATCATTTGTGAACCCGGAGAGAGGATGGGCTCTCATTGCTAAGTACCCGACTTACCCCCCCCTGGTGAGCTGTGAAGGATCGTTGCCTTTCTCTCTCCCTTCTGGTGTGAACTGGGCATTAAGGTGCCTATACACCTGACGATTATCGTACGATATTCACGGGTGAGCCCGCGATCGTATGATCGTAAGGTTGATGAGCAGCATGCGACCGCATTTACTGTACGGTTGCACAATATTCGTATAACGAGCACGCTAGAAAACCCGCCAAAAATCTTACAATTTTCGGAGGGTTGGTAGCGCAATCGCAAGACGAAAGCCGCACGGCCCGAGGTCCGCAAGCGCACACTGCCCGCTCACAATTGCAATCATCTGCAAGCCTTTCCCTCAGCGGGAAGAACTTGCGATGATCGCAAGTACGATCTGCCTGTCCAAGATGGGCAGGTCGTACAAACTTTTAATCACCTTACAACCATCGCACAACAAAAGTTGTGTGATGGTTGTAAGGTGTACGGCCACCTTAACTGTGCATATGTTGCTACATTTGGGTCATTTATATCGGTCACATTTCTCATTTCTCAAAAGAGAAATCTGCTGTTACTATATTTTTTATTGCCCCCTGTAAGAACTCCCTATGAACTGAGCTGGTCGCTGACCTTGTTCTGTTTGCTATGGTGATCCTGTACATAGTATTGTTTAACTGTAGTAAGCATTGTCCATGTGACTCTTCTCTTCCCTGCTGCTGCACTTAAAACAATTTATTATAAAAAGTGACCATCTCTATCTCAGCAACTCTGTAATAGCCATTGTTGGTCAAACTTGTCAGCGGGATATGGAATTGAAAAGAAAATATGGGTTTTCTATCCATTCACCTGCATTCCCCTTTTTATAGGATATCTATTCAGTGACAGGAGTCGCTTATAATTTCCCTCTGTATTAGAAAACTTTCAGCTGTATATTTGTTTTTTTTTATTACATATATCAACTCATCTTAGCAGTTGGTCTTAAGCTAGCCATACACTAATAAAAACAAAAAACTGATTTCCCCATCCATGCTAAACAGCATAGGTGGATGGATGAATCTCATTCTCCGGCTATTGTATTCTGACAGCTGGCTCCAACCGCTGTCAGAGTACACAAGCAGTGTATTCCATGACTGCAGTCAAACAATGACTGCAGCTGATGGGCTGCAGTCATGGTTTGGGTGACATTTTTCAGCTAAACTACTTTGACAATTAGTCAATCAAATACCTAAATTTTGTCAACCCAGCAAGGCCACACAGACTGTAAAAATTGCAGCTGAAATTCTAGCAGTGTATACCCAGCCTTATTTGAAAATGATTGCTGGGCGGATTTCTCAGTAAAATCAGATTAGGTTATCAGCCTCAGTCCTTTTTGTTCTAACTGGACCAACAGAAAAGAATTGAAAAAAACTAAAAGCAATGTATCCTACATGCCCAGGCTCTGCTGTGGTGCACCAGGCCACTCCACTGCATAAAGTGAACCTGACATGGCATAAAAGTGTCCAAGGCAACTGTGTTATTCAGTTCAGTGTTTTGGGGGCTTATGCCCAGGCTGTACAGGGGGTCCTTGGTTCTCTCCCAGTTGAAGCAGTGTCCCTCCCATCACAATGTCATTAAAGGAGAGCTATGGGGTCAGTGTTTTTCCCCATAGTTCTCGGGGTAACGGGAGGACACCAACTAGCGTCCTCCCGTTACCCTAAGCTCAGTATACCGCGAGCTACAGCTCGCGGTATACTGAGACGCCGCACCTGGAGCGGATCCCGACTTAGATGACGGGATCCGCCCAGCTGCGTGAGTGACAGCTGGCTCTGCCTATCTAGAGGCAGAGCCAGCTGTACCCTCCCCCGTCCGTTCCGCCAGTCAGTGCTGGCAGATCGGAGCGGGGAGAGGGGAATCCAGCCCCTCCCCTGTCACGGCAGAGAGCCGTGACAGGATCGAGAGGTGAGCGAATGCCGGTATGTGTTCGCTCACCTCCCGATCTACTGAGCCGACCTGTGACAGTCTCATTGTCACAGGTCGGCTTAGAACTATGAGGTGAGTGGAAATCACTCATGTCATAGTTCTCCTTTTAAGGTAATATTACACTGTCAAACTTTGTTTCAATAATGAATCCACATCAAATGAATATCAATTGTCCAGCAAAGTATCTCTCTTCTTGTTTGCCGAAATACGTACAATCATCATGTTTCTGAACCGCTGCTTCCAAGTCGCTCAGCTTTCCTAACCTTCCTGTCCAGTACAAGATCACAAAGAACAGTGCAAACGCCAGCAACTGTTCATCTACTAGCTTGGAAGAGAGAGGGTAAGGGGGGATGGGAGTAGTTTGATTTGCTGTGTTTGTGGAGACACACACAAGGGTGACTGCATGGCACTCTGCCCTGAGAAAGGAGTCACTCTAAAACAGGATATCGGGGCCAGTGCTCGGGGGACCAGCTGATTCAGTAGGAAACTAAAATGTTTATTCATCAAGAAGCAGCATCCATTGTATGTGATTTCATCAGCATTTGAAATGGCTTAAAATCCTTTTGACTTTAATATCACTTTTAAAGGTGAACATTTCACTCAAGACAAGTTTGTTCTTGTTTCTCGTACAGAAGGGGTAAGTAACTTGATGGAGTGTGATTTGTATTGGATTAAAGCCTGACTCCATCCAAATTCTTTTTAAAGCGTGGGTAAAGTAGAAAGCATTTTAATGTTTTTTTGTTGGATTTTTATTGGCGACACCAATGTGAATTGCTGCCAATGTGAATCTGAAATGTGTGTGCGTATATGTATATATACAGTGTATGTATGTGTGTGTGTATATATAGATATAGATATAGATAGATATCTAGATAACTATATATAGATATAGATCTATATATATATATATTCTATAGATATAGATAGATATATAGATATCTATATATCTATATAGATATATAGATATCTATATATCTATATCCATATAGATCTATAGATAGATAGATAGATAGATATATATATTCATTCATAATATTTGTGTGTGTGTAAGAGGTAATTTTACATGTGTCTAGGCATATAAATGCAAGCCCTTTTTAGACCAGTTGTTTTTCTTACGCAGGATCTTTCTGCAAACCTCTATCGGAAAGATCCTTGTAGATCAATATTTTATTACGGCCGTGTGCATGAGCTCTAAAGCATATGGCTGAACATTGGCAGGCCTGTCACAGTATAAATGGCCCTTTAATGTTTCTATTTGCTGCTGTCCTACCCATGAGGTGTCTGATCTCTGCCGGTAAAATATTGATTGGGCTTTGTTGTAGTTCCAGTTATCTGCAGATTATGCTTTGACTGAACTAATTATTCAGTAGAATCATGACAGGACTTTGAATATTTCTTCACTTGAAGGGAAAATACCTCCCAGATCTCCTTGGAACTGTCGAGCATTATGTAGCACTTCATGGCCTTTCTATAAATATTTGATACTGTTGTTGGCATGTATAGAATTTTGTCTTTTCTGGGAAGGCATGGAAAATCGAACTGGTCATAAATGAATGCAACCACTGACAGATCTGCTAAGCCCAGGATGAGTAGATAAGGACTGGGTGTACAAGTTGTTTTACACCTATTTGGGGTGATTGTTAGTTGATTAGGACATTTTGGAGCTAATCTGTTGCTTTTTCCAGCTGTGTATGGGGATAGTTTTACAGTAATGATATCTAAGCCTTGCTGTGGTAGCTCTTGTTCTACTGCTGGAAGAATACAAGTTAAAACATGATGCTTTTCACAATGCTGGTATCTTTTTTGGTGGTGATGTCAGTCTTGCATTGAGCTCTGCGTTTGTGAATGGAAAATTGGCTTTGTTTAAAAAGCACTTTCCGTGACCATATGTAGTAACTAGGTAAACCATCGGAGGTAATTTTGGTTACGCTGGAGATGTTGGTCGTTGCGTCACATGTCATGCAAGTTCTTTCCTGTTGAATAAGGCAGCTGTGATCCTCTCTAGTAGCGTCTTTCACTGTTCTCAGCTAGAGAGAAGTTAGGTTGCTGGCAGCTTTGAGCTGACCAAGCATTACATTGCAAATTAATGGAAGGCTGCCGGAATGCATTGTTTGGTGTTTGCGTGGGTGGGGGAGAAGCAGATTTCACCAAGCAGAACAATGTTTGAAGAGTGAACACTCCTGCTGGGCTGCGAGCACGCCTACCTCTTATTGCGGAAGGGGTTAACTGGCAGCTTTGTGCTTCCCCTCCCCTCCTCTTTCTGTCTAAAAAGCACATTCTGTAATAAGGAGATATCCAAGATATGAGTGTACGGTTTCCTCTGCTTGCGCATTGCTTCTAATATATACAAAGGTGGAAGCTGCGAAAACAGTGTCATTTAACCCCTTCATGACTGAGGCCCTTTTTTCAATTTTTGCACCCATGTTATATTCCACATTTTAGGCCTGAAAATGACGTAAAACCCCCCAACATTATATATTTTCTGAATGCCAAGACCCTATAGAATAAAATGGTGGTAGTTGAAAATTTTTATGTTGCGCAATATTAGCGCAACTCCTTATTAAACCCCAAAATTTAGTGACAAATTTAATTAAAAGTTGTAAAGCCGACAGTCGGCTCTACAAGTTTAAACAGACTCCCGGCGGCAAAAGTCGCCGGGAGTCTGTTTAAACAGCCCCGATGCTGGCGACGTACACTGTACGTCGTCAGTCACGAAGGGGTTAAGGAAAAACCATAAGTTTTATTCATGTGGTAAAATGATCAGTACGATGTCAATGTTTTCTATGTGAAACACCCCTTACATATGCAGGCTAGGGTTCCTGTTTAGTTGTACCCTAGGTAATATGAGGACCCACCTAATCCATTCAATTTGCATCCAATCAGGACACAATGAGGGGAGTTTATCAAAACTGAAGCAGACATAATCTGTAGCAGCTCTTCCTGGTAACCAATCGGCTTCTCTCTTTCATTTTCAAATCTTAACTGAACAGACTGAAGAGAGAAGCTGATTGGTTGCCATGCAGAGCTGCTCCAGATATTGTCTGCTCCAGTTTTGATAAATTCCCCCAATCAGTTTTCAGGTTGCAGTAATAGGTTTGCATATGTCTCTCTCCCCAGATGTGTATGTATACTTTCCTTGACTTGCCATTTGGCTGCTGGGAGCAAACATTGGAAGCACTGTCACAACTTGGAGCTTACACGGGGCTGAGGACTTTCCCTCTACATGTTTGGCATACAGTGGAATATAGCTATCGGTTATACACACCTAATGGATAACTTTGATCAGAAATTTATAATGAGACTGTGCAAGTATGAAGAGTGTTCTAGAATAAAGCTGGTCATACACTGAATTTTGGACAGTTCTTGATGAAGGTGACATTGATTTCTGGTGATTTTAAGCTTTTTTTTTTTGTGGCATTTGCAAGCTTGGTGCAAGAAGTTTTTTAAGTCTGTAATAAGCTTCAGGCATTTTTGTTTTGCCCAATAGAAAGCAGTGGGTGCAGTTAGGAAAACTGTGTCCTATAGGAGAATTCTGTTATAAAAATGTCTATTGCCCACTGAGTCAGAAAATGTAGATGCTCAGACATGAGATGACGATTAACCGCTCTGCCTTCATGTCACGAGGGAGGGTTGGATGGCAGGTCTGCTCTCGGGGACTTTGGGGAAGTTAGAAAACTTGTTCTGAATGCGAGTGTTTCCCTCACGCAGGAGGCAGCAGAGGAGAGGCTTCCATAGACTCCCCTCTTCATTTACAACTACTTGTCAGGTTCACTCTCTAGCATTCCATTCTGTAACCTGCTGTAGCAGCATAAAAGGTAGCTCACTGGTTGCCCTCATACACTTTCTGGCCCAGTCACATAAACCTGGAGTGAATAAATCTGCTTCTGATGCGGCTTCTCTTCTGCCTTGCAGCAGGTTTGTTCATGTTTAGGAAAATGTTTTCGTGCACAGGAAGTACCATTTTTTTTTTTTACACTTCCCTTTTTTGTTTATCCCTCACCCCAATGACCAGAACTAATGCAGAGGGTTGTAATCAACGTCTTTGAATCTGTTTCTCATTAATTACTGTACCTCATCTTGGGTAAAGAAAAGTTGTGTTCGGATTCTTTCTTGCCTTTTCGTTTTTTTTTTTACACACAGTAGAAACATAATGGCTGCAAAGTGCCTTCTACAAAGGATGACGATTTTTGTAGTCCAGCACTTTTTTTTTTTTTTTTTTTCACGACACCGGGGACATATGAAGCAATCCATTTTGTAAAAACTCTGTGTTGATGGTGGCCACTTGACATGACTCGGGGGCTTGACAAATTCCAGGATCTAGGTAGCCAAAGAGCAAAAAAAAAAGTATTTGAGTTAGGCTAAAAAGTGTATATAAAATTGGGAGTAAAGTCTGCTCAGAATGTTTGTTTATTTCTCAGTCAGTAGCGACATTTCCATCCCCTCCTGTTATTGTCCGGTTTGCCTATCCTGCAGTATCCAGAATCAATTGGGAAAGGATAACGCCACTTTTTACTTTGTACAGGACATGACATGTGGACAACATTGCAAATTTGATAGGTGTATCTCCCCACTGGAGTCCTGAAAAGCCAGAAGACTACATTTGTTTCCACTTATAAAACTGAACTGCCAGTTTTTGTTTTTGTTGGTTTTGGGTTTTTTTTCCCCCGTATCAACCCCGATGGGAGAATGTTTGGAACATGGCCCAAGCAAGGGTTCTAAAGCTCTGAGCCATGCTCAGGCAGCTCCTTCCCTATACACCGTAAAATTACCACACCATTCTCTTAAAATTATTGTGCCATTATCTAGTTCCAGTTTTAAGAATTCTCTAATTTGACAATGGTCTGCTTGTGTTTGGATTAGAAAATATTAAAGCTGAACTCGAGTCAGATATACAACTGACATCCATGTTTTTAAATATTTGTTAAATAATCATTAAATGTATTTTCAATGTAGCTAGTATAATTACCTGAGTTTGTCTGATTTCAGCTTCCTGTAATCCCCTCCACACCAACACTCAGACTGGGAGAGGGAGGGGCAGCACCAGGGGCTACAGGTGTGCTACATGCACATGTGCTGACAGGAGCAGAGAGATAACCTCATCAGTCGGTTGCTGCTTTGCAGGCTAGTAGCAGAGAGGTGACCATTTTGTGTTGCTTAAAGCCCATCTTGGTGAAAGGAATATGTTTTGTTTTTATTTTTACACAAATCCTCCATTTAAAAAAAAAAAAAGAAATCCTCCTGAACACCATTTAACTTACCTGAATAATCTGTGACGTGGCCCTCCAATCGCCTCTTCCTTTAGCGGCAACCAGTGATCCAGCTCTGCAGTCCAGGTCCGCTGCCGGCTAGTCTTGTTGCTGTCCCTTGTCATAATGTCTTCACATTGGCACAAAAACATTCAATTAGACGTGCCGACATTACCAGGTGGTGGTGTGGGCACCAGAAGGACCCTTCCACTCTTCCAGCATAGAAAAGATGTGGCATGTCACGTTACTGCTGATTTCGGCCCCTTTCACTCGAGCCCCTGTCTGTTCTGATTAGCTGGGTATCTGTGTCCATCCAGTTTCTTTCCCCCATATTGCAATGGAGGGAAAAAAACGTTACTTACCGGACCCATGTTAAGTCTATGGGGAGTCAGATGTGTCCGTTCACATCAGATTACCCCTGACCTGCCACAATCCCAGAATGGAATTCTGTTTTGGTTTTCCAGACTTGGACAGAGTTGAAGGTAATTGGATGTTTATATCTGGTCGCCCATTGCCTAAAGGTGCCCATACACCTTACGACCATCGCAAGACTTTTGTCTTGCGATGGTCGTATGCTTCTTGAAAGCCCGTACGATCTGCTCATCTTGGACGGGCAGATCGTACTTGCGGTCATCGAAAGCCCGCCCCGCTGAGGTGCGGGCTTCCGATGACGGCACTGCAGAACGGGCAGTGTGCGTGTGCGCACACCGGCCCGTTCCGCAGCTATCGGGCGAGCAGGCTAGAAATCCCGCGATCGTACGAGAATCGAGCAGTGTGAACTAAGACGTGCGACCGTTTCTACTGTACGGTCGCACGTCTTTTGTCGAGCCAACATGTTCGAAAACCC
>NW_017306426.1:789590-846592 GCF_000935625.1 Nanorana parkeri
GGGTTTCGAACATGTTGGCTCGACAAAAGACGTGCGACCGTACAGTAGAAACGGTCGCACGTCTTAGTTCACACTGCTCGATTCTCGTACGATCGCGGGATTTCGCCCGATTCTCGTACGAGAATCGAGCAGTGTATGGGCACCTTTACATTGGTATTAGATTCGATAAAAAACTGACAGTTGGTCCTGATCGGAGTGCCCGTGTGAAAAGGGCTTTAGGTTAGTATTTCTGGCCTTTTAACTTGCTTTAAGTACTTTTGGGCGGTTATGTGGTAGGAGGGAGCTTGGCAAGAGCAGCTTTAACTGTAGAAAAGTCAGATCACCACCAGGTTGGACAGTCTGAAAGGGCTGTGTAAATCTCAGGACTGGATGAACAATTAAAAATGCTATGGCAGACAAATCTCCTCCTGTAAAAGTATTTCATCTCTGTATTTACCTGTTTGCCCGGAGTTCACAAGTGACCTAGTGTAAAGTCGATCAAGCATATGTAATTTTTATTATTATAATACATTGTGCAGTTCATATGTACTGTATACTGGATAAAAAATGTTTGAGTCTGCACAGAACTCCTTCCATACAGGTAATTCTTCCCTGAACAGCTGGTGTGCTGCGCTGTTTGGCCACACATGTTGGGGACCAGATCATATGGATCCAGTTACTGCATCTGGCTAGTGACCGCACACCCGCACTATGCAGTCATCCTCTGCCCTCGTAGACTCCTAAATGTATATTTTGTCTGGTTTTAATGGTTCATTTTTGTGCATGTGTGCTTGCAACAAACTACCATCATCATGCAAAAAGTGTGCAGTAATTCTTTTTACAAAGGGAAGCTCATTTTTATATATATATATATATATATATATTTTACAGTATTCTGGGCTTCCCCTGGGAGCAGAAGAGAAAATCGATGACTTGTGCCCCTGCAAATGTAACATCTTGTAGCAATTACATTCTATAATGTTATAATCTAGGAAACGGTTCAAGATTCCCCAGCAGCCGTGCACAGACAAACTGAAATAGTTTACAAGGACAAGCTGGTGGGGGGGGGAAGGAGGAGCATTGTAGCCTTGCAGTCACAGATGTACTCCCTCTTCCTTCCCCCTTAGTGTGCACATTTCTGCTTTGACCCCTTTTACCACTCAATGACCAGCTGGGGCTGTGCCTGACAGGCTTGCTCCAGCAGGCGAGGGGTTAACGTGGGCCTCCGTTGCTAAAGCAACAGCTCAGCATTCTTCCGAGCCCCACAGACAAAGGAGAGTATTAAGGCTTTAGTGTCATTCATGTTGGAACAAATAGCTTGTAGCTGCAGCCCGCCTGTGTTTTGCTGCCGGTTTCCACTGATACCGAAACAAAACAGAGCACATCTCGGTATTTGCATCCAAGTGGATGGGAAAGTGGGCACGAGAACGCATGTCTGTTTCTAGTGCATGGCTTTGTACAGCCATGGTAGTAGCTAGAAAGGAAGGCAAGTATAAGGTGATTTAACTGCTAGTTAAAGGCTAACATAAAACTAAGATAGGTAGTGAACTGTTCTGCTAAGTGATTCTTGCTGTGGGTTGCTTAATATCAAGTGCACCTGTCTTCTACTTACTGTGGAAGCAAAGATTTTATTCTGATGCCTAAAGATTATCCTAACCCAAAAGCAAAAATGTCATATATTGCAGCTTTGGTTTAGTTAGGTTGCATCAGATTGTTTCCAGACCCAAAATGCATCCGAATGTATCCCTATGCCATTTCTGGCCTCTGGTCACACCAGCCCAGACCAGAAAAATACTGCATGTATCATTTTGTCTGGTCCGGAATGCACTGGAACTGCGGGCAGGTTCACACCATTTTCTGGACCAGATATGGTCCGGAAAATGGTGTGAACCTGCCCTTAGGCCTTTTTACTTCATTTTCACCTAGTGATATGGCCAGTAACGCCTGATGACTCACTAACAAACTTCCTGCCCTAGGGTCACAAAGATCACGCATGTAGAGGATCTATGGAGTAGCAGGCTATCTATCACCTTAGGTAAGGAAGTGTTTTAACACTGTAGAACACCCCGCCTCCCCTTTTCCCTAAAAATGGGGGGGAGTTTCTGTAGTCCACAGCAATAGCTGGAAACAACTAACTAGGGTTTTTTTTTTCCAGCTTTCTGTAGAGCAAGTTGTTCAGCAAAAGTGGCAGATAGAGGTTTGGAACAAACAATTTAACACAGAAGTGTTTGATAGTTAGCTTTTATTAATTTATGGAAAACCTTAATCCCAAAAGGAAAAAAAAAAGCTGTTGCTGTAACTGCTTAAAAAGTGTTAGCTAGAGTTTTGATTTAATTTGTTAGTCAAGGCCATCTAAATCTGCTAGTGGATCTGATACTCCCCTTTCCACAGGCTGACAATGCTGCTGTCCAAGGGTGACTATTGCTCCTCCATAGAGTGGAGCCACCCTAAAGGTGCCCATACACTCTACAACCCTCGCAAGACAACCCTGAGGGGCGGGCTTCCGATGACCGCAATGCTCAACGGGCAGTGTGCGCACACCGGCCCGTTCGGCATATGTCTCCCGAGCATCATTCAAATGCATGCTAGAAAATTAATTTTCTAGCATGCTCCTTAGACAAAAGACGTGCAACCTTACAGTACAGTCTTCATTCACACTGCACGATTCTCGTACGAGTGTATGGGCACCTTTAGACAGGAAGGGTGTTACTAGCAGGATCACCAGGTGAAAATAAAGGGAAAAAACGAATGCAGCCATGACATCGAAGAACTGCTATGCTACAATATATTATGTGTTGGGGTTTAGATATGCTTAAAGTGACATTAAAGGCAAACTTTTTTTTTCCCCTCACCCCAACGTCAATTAAAACACTTACCTTAAGGCCTGGTTCACACCTGTATGTTTTGTAGCGCGTTCAACGCTCTACGAACGCTCTACAAAACGCTCAAACATGAAAATCCCATTGTTTTCTATGGGTATGGTTCACACCTTGCCGTATTTCAGCCCGTCTGAACGCGCTACAAAGCGGCCTACGCCTGAAAAGGTACATGAGCTTCTTTGCAGCGTTTTTGTCAGGCGTTTCCATTGGGATACAGCCAAGTAGCCCTCGGAAACGCGCTTTTGTCGTGCGTTTTCCCCCCACCGCGAATCGTGTTAAAAACGCGCGTCACGGAACGCGCGACAAACGCGCATATTCGAGACGCCTAGGTGTGAACAGAGCCTAAATGATGTCTTTTAATACGATCATCTTCTTTCCTGTAGTTTTCAGCCTTCTCTCCAGCACTGTGGCGAATCTCTGATCCAGCGCTGACTCCTCTGTGCTTGCTGGCACGTACTTTCCCACTGTGTCTGCATGCGGATGCACGCGTCCATAGACTTACCCTGTGTCTTTCCTCACGTCCCGACCGAAAATGTGAACTGCCCATGCACCCACCCCAAGATGCTTTGCGGCCGCCCGTGCAGTTTAACATTTTCGGACGGGAGCGCGCAGGGAACACACGGGTAAGTTTAAACCGCTGTTAAATCAGGGTTTTTTTTAAAAAAAGAAAACATTTTCCATATATCTACTGCTTACTAGCAGTAGATATATGCAAAAAAAGCTGAGGGTTTAGAAACCCTTTAACGTTTCTAAACTTTTATTTCAATATAGACAGATGCCCTTTTGGTACCTTTTAAAAATAATCTGCTACTTAAGCCCATTTAAGGAGACATGTTCTTTTTGACAGACCAGCACCACTCGCTGATCTTCATTTGCTGGACCTGAATTGCCAAGCCTGAACATTGGAGGAGGACAGACGGTAAATAGCCCTGTATAAGCTCTGAAACAGAGCTTACCCAAGGATTAGACTTGGGATGCCGACAAAGGGAGCAGTACAGGAGTATGCAGAAGGTAAATATCAGTTAGTGGACAATTATGAGAACCTGTCACTTTGCTGTTAATTAGAAAAGTCTCAGATTGGTTTTAAGGAGAAACTAATGCAGACAAAAACTGTTGTACTGTTGTATAGTATCTAAAGCCGACTGCACACAGAGCAAACTTCGATCGATTTGGCAGTAATCTGACACATCACTCCGTTGGCGACCCTATTCCCTCGATGGAACCCTCTGTCAGAGTACAAAGCTCACAGTAGGAGATTTGTCCATTCATGTTCAGCGTGGATGAAGCAATCTGTTATATTTTTTATTGTTCAGTCCGCAGGTTGATGGAAAAAAAAAAATTGGTATGCACCCTACTTACCGTATATACTCGAGTATAAGCCGTCCCGAATATAAGCCGAGGTACCTAATTTTAGCCAAAAAAAACGAGTATATACGGTAATAGCTGTTCTGCCAGTATGAAAAATGGCAGGTTTTTCCGAGAGTCTTTAGTGTAGGATTCTGGATTTCTGAATTTGCCTTCATCCAGAGTGAATCTGTGTTCAAATATTAACATAAGGATGGCTTAGCAGGGGTGTCACTCAATTTAATCGTGGGCCACATCAACATTATGGTTGCCCTCAAAGGTATCTGTATGTAAGGCTATATAAATGTATCTAATCTTTATCATCATTGCCTCTGCATTCCATTATCACTGGTTTTAGTAATAACTTAATACCTAGATCTGAAAGTAGAAGTCTAGGAAATGGCCTGGTGGGCAGGATTCGGCCACTGGGCCTTGAGTTTGACACATGTGGCTTAAGGCATGGTTGAATGGATGAATAAAAATACTAGGGCTGAATTACTCAATTGTCAGCCCAGGCATCTAAACATATAATCTTTATTGAAGAGGACCAGAATTTAGATTTTCTATTTTTTCCCTTTGAAATGTCTCGCCCTTCAGATGTTGTTCCGAGCACCCTTCAGTGTTTGCCACATATACAATAGACTATACTGTGTAGTGGGGTCATTGTACTTTTTTACGGACACTACATAAAACCATTATTTACTATGATTTAACCTACATGCTTAATCGAGGATCAGATCACGGCTTCTTTTTTTATTTTTGCTTGTTGAGTTTTCAGTCAAGTGTCCTGTTGAGCGCTGTTCTTAGCGTCGTTAAGGACCACATTAGTTCGCACTGGTCTTCTAATGGAAATTGGCATATGCTTAATTTTTCCTACTTGCTGTTGCAATCCATTGCTTCGGTATAATGATACACGTATACTGTTATTGTTAAAAGGACATCAGATGACTGTAGAAAATGTAATGGCCAATATAACATGGCCTTTAAAGACATTGTATCCTTGCCTATGCAGTGTAGAGTGATCATGTATCTGCAAGGGCCCCCTTTTAGTTGTTAAACTAAAGATTAGTGGGGTGCCATTGGCTTTCTTTTCTTTAATATTCCAGTTCAGTTGTCATACCTTGCCCCTCTGTCCCTTATTGTCAGACTGGTTATACTCCACTCATTTGGTTGCTGACACTGCAGTTACTGAGGGGTGTTCCATATACCCAGCACTTAAACACTGTTTTTGCCTATTATAAGGCAAGTGGAAAGTAATATGTTGCATCCATGTACAATGATAATCTGGTAATAACCTGTTGCAGTGAAATAAGTGGAAGGCAGTGAAAGGTTTATTGCAGGGTCACATAGACGAGACTACTTGCTGCTGGATTTTATTCTTGTTTTTCTGGTTCTGTGTGCAGTTGCTGGTTGTGTTCTAGTTGGAAATGTGAATACCATCGTTACTTAAAGGGGTTTTCCCCACTTTTGAGGAGCCAAACCATTTGGTTCTGCCTGACCTTTTTTTTTTTTCCTGTAGTCTTTATATCAAGACTAAACTAGTCCCATCCAAACTAATGGGTAACATTTCGTGTGTGTGATCTCCTTTTGACAGGCTGCTACATGAAACTTAATTTCAGCTCGTTTATGTGAATAGATTATTTAAGTAGATTTTAGTTTGAATATATTGTGACTACATAGAACCTGGGTTAGGTTTTGTAATGCTGTTTAGGTGATCTAGGATCTGTCATTTTAGTGCTACCTAGATAGTGTGAATAACATTTCAGATATTCTTGTAACATGCATGTATTTTTAATAGGAATCAGTTGATATTCTACATTATTTGTAATGTTGGTGCCCTGCCTCTTTAATGTCCGAGCCTCTTACCTGTGTGATATTAGTACTGATTTTTAGGCTTTAATGTGTACTCGTAAACTGACATCTTTTTACTAAACCTCTGCATCAGCTGATGTACTAGAGTCTTCTGATTACATTGTTACTGTTGCATTGAACATTTGAGGAAATGTTGGAGTTGCCCAAAAATGGCAACCACCTCTGTGCATCTGTAGCATGTGGCTATTATGCTGCCCATATTAAAGGGTATGTGAACCCGAACCAATGAACTTCTTCTGTTTGCTCTCTTTTGGTCCGAGTATACCATTTGAAAGTGTTTTGTTATATCCAATTGTGGAATCTGAGTTTGATTTTCCTCAATAAGTCTTACAAAAGTGGATAGATGGGCTGCAATAAGTGAATCATTCATTGTTGACATTTTCGGTATTTACAATATAAAAATACGCAACTTAAAGCCTAATTGAACCTTCAATTTAAATCGGTTAAATACATTCTAGTTGCATCAATACAAAAGGTGTTCAATGTCTTGGGGCTTGTTCATACTAGTCAGTCCTGCTGAACACACAGCTGCTGGCGCGTGCTGGGAGGAATAGTGCTAACGCACCAATCCCAATGAATCACTGTTTACCTTTCTTTCTTTTTTTTTTTTTTTACTTTATTGAAATGTCACAATTGTAGCATGGTGCAGTGAATTTTACTTCATCACACCACGCTGAGCGAGGGGAAAAAACAAAATACTGCATGACTGTACTTTTTGCCGAGCACACCACTGTAGTGTAGTGGTATGACTGGGCTGACTCTAAGCAATTTGCCTAGTCTTTGTATTGTGCTGAAAAAGGCCGCCAGCACATCTGGTGTAAACAAAACCTTACAGTTGGTTTTCTTTCTATAGCAGCCACAGCCCAAGTTGAAAAGCCTGTCCCTGGCCAGCATGCTGTAGAGGAGTGCCCTTGCTATCTGTCCAGAAACTGTGCAGCTAAATGTCTGACCTCTGCAGAGGGGCCACAATCAGCAAATTGCCTTGGAAAGTGAATAGCTATTTTGCCTTTAGTAAATTAACCCCATTGACTGGGTCAAGCAGTGGGAGCTACTTAATTTTTAGACCTGTTGGGCACCACAATTACCCCTCTTTTTTCCCATTTGCTTTCCAGAATTGCAAATGATTAAAATGCTGAGGGTTTGAGTCCACGGATCCCACTCACTTTAATCGTGGGCTGCATCAACATGGTTGCCTCAAAGAGCCTGCAAGACTATATAAATGTATCTAATCTTTATCATAATTGCCTCTGCATTCGATTATCACTGGTTTTAGTAATAACTTAATACCTAGATCTGAAAGTAGAAGTCTAAGAAATAGCCTGGTGGGCCAGATTCTGCCCCTTGGCCTTGAGTTTGACGCATGTGCTCTATCTGATAAAAAGCCTTAAAAATCCTTACAGGATGACACCCTAAGGAGTTGCATGCAGTTGCCAGAACTTCCAAGCTTAGAGGGACCATTTTGACTCTTAGCTATGCCGTGCATGTAAACCTAAAGATGGAGGAGCTGCTCAGTCAAAGATCCCTGAGACTACTAACCTTTTTCCCATACACACACTATTCCTAGGCATCATATACGCTGACTGGGAACGTTTTGCAATCCAATAGCCATTTAAGGAGGCCTTCATCAGGAAGATACACTAGTATTTTTCAGGATCCCATAGATACATTTTGGAGACTCTCTCCAAAGCCCAGCCCTCAGTTGCAATGCTTTTAGACCTTGTAAGTGTCTGTTTGCCAGTGTCCAAATTCTGTAGGCGACAGTTTAACCCAATCGTCTCTGAATCTTGTGTCCCTCCACAAACGTGCAGGAAAATGATTTTACAGTACAAAAAATCCAGTTATTTAGACACAGGCTTACATAACTTGAACACAGCCGCCTAACGTCTTGTCTCTAAATTGTTTTCTTCCTGGAAAGCCGATCCCAGATTTCTACTTCACAGCCGCTAGTGAAACAAGTTCTTCTAGTTTGCCGACCAGATTGGGTTTCTTGGGGTTAGCTTGGAGGAGCAGTGACTCACGAGTAGCTTATCCACCGCAGTGAACGGTAGTTCTCATAAGCCTTACAGTTCATAGTTTGCTTGCGGTATACCAGAATACAGACGTTTTATATGCTTGTTTTAGTCAGCCTTTTAAAGGACTTCATTAAGTAAGCGATGTTCAGAATCTCCCCCCTTAAGCAAGATGCTCAGTGTTTGTGACTTGCTTTATAAGACGGCCTATGTGTTAACATGCTCATTCACTGTGTCCCGTGACTTGTTTGCTATGCCCTTGGGGGGCTGCTGGCTATCGTGAATCTCAATATGTTCCATACATGGGTATATATTTTACCCGTAGTTTAGGCCTTGAAGCCTATTCTGTGTTGTTGGTTTCATTTTTGAGATGAAGCAAGGAGTGTCTGGTGAGTGTTAGATGTTTGTAAACATACAAGTTCATACAGGTAATAAATCTGCACACGTTGCAAAGGGTTATGTATTAAGCAAAGCTCTGATTAAACCGCCTATTCATAGTGAGTTCAACTTTGTCCGCACAGAACCAGGACTCTGCTATGGCGAGTTGAAGAGCTGGACACACACTTGCTTTGACAATAGTTAAAGGAGAACTATGAGGCGAGTGAAAATCACTCAGCCTCATAGTTCGAGCTGAAGGGTGACAATGAAACTGTCGCACGTCGGCTCAATAGATCGGGAAGTGAGCGAACACATACCGCCGCTCGCTCACTTCTCGATCATCTCCTTGCAGAGAGGCGTGACTGCCACTCACGGCTCCCTGCAGGGATTCCCCCCATCCCGCTCCTCCAGCGCTGACTGGCGGAATTGAAGTGAAAGGGGGCGGGTACAGCTGGCTCTGCCTCTAGATAGGCAGAGCCAGCTGTCAATCACGCAGCTGGGTGGATCTCGACAGTAATGTTGTGATCCGTTCTGGCTGTGGCGGTCTCGGTATACCGCTAGCTGTAGCTTTAGGTATACTGAGCTTTGGGTCACGGGAGGACCGTAGTTTATGTCCTCCCCTGACCCTTAGGAGAACCATGGGGAAAAAACTTACCCCATAGTTCTCCTTTTAGGCTTAACGCGGTTTGGTATTGCACATCTTATTTCATGAAGATGAAACTTGTTTGTATGTTGCCTTAGGAAGATCGTTTTCAACCAGATGTGTCAACAGTGGGACATTTTCATGAATTGATTGGACAAAGTGTAAAAATCTGTATGTAGCCATAAGATGAGAACTAAGCACCAAACCTTTTCTTTTTTTTTTTTTAAATAAAGTCATTGAACATGTTATAGTGCTGGACAGAGTGCAGGCCAAAATTTGGACGTGTTGCTCTATTTTTTTTGCGTTTGCAGTGAAACGGAACGCAGGCAAAGCTTTGCCACACGTTCGATCGCACTGCGGCCGGGGGCGTGGAAGCGGTGCCATTGAATTAAATGCACCAGCACGCCCCAGAACGCAAGCCCTAAAGCTGCCCATAGACCTGAGATGACAGTTTATCTTATTGTGTGTAGACACATTACAATCACGTTGTTTTGATATTTTCTTTCCTGGTCTAGTATAAATGTACATACATTGAATTAGTTGTATGGTGAACAATCTGTTTTTCTGTAGCGGTCTGGGTTGTCACGCAATACTGTTGTTGGAGTTGCTAGTTATTGCCAAATCAGCTGTAATGTTTAAAGGTGCAGTCCGTTCAATCTAGATCTGACTCGGGGATCACAGACTACCTGCTGATTGTAGTCATTCAGGGCCTATTCACACCACTGTGCATGCGCTTTTACATGCACTGATGTGCCTTTCATTGTGATACTTTCTTGTCTTACTGAATGGGATTTTTATAAAACGTACACAAAAACAAGGTTTTTTGCTTTGTCCATGCATTGGGACTGCTTTGGCCAGTTCAACCCAACAGGTGATATAAAGGAAATGGTGGGGGGGGGTCAGTCAGATTAGAGAACTTGTAAGGATCATCATTATTCCTCCCTGATAAGTTGACGCCAGTCTGTTTTTCCCCAGTTTGCTCCTCTCTTCTATGTAGTAGTACCTGTTCTGATGAGGGTGGTAAGATCTTGTCTGCTTTTTGGACCGCCTGAGCAGAATAGGAGCAGCTTGAGAGGTACAGCGTTCTCTGGGAAGCATGGGCAGTACACTGTACTTGTTACACATGCAACTAAGTTACATTTTACTTGATTTTCTCTCTTCTGAGTTCTTATGACTTTGGTCTGTTTATGTAAGCAGCTCTGCTATTTGTAGAAAATGTTTTCTTTTTGCGTTTCGGCACCATTTCATGCTTGGAAATGCTTTTGATTTTGATTTTTGTGGGGTTTTTTTGTTTTGTTTTCCCCTTGTGAAAGTTCATATTCTGTAAGATTTGGACATTCCCCCTTTTGGGACATTTCCATTCTAATGTAGAGAGATACAGTGAGCACTTGCATAAGCTCATTCAGAGGATTCATCACACCATCTAGGTTGTAGACCCTGGACAGTTTGCAGTGTGTGTCCATACTTTGGATGTCGTGCAATTGCAGCTATGGCCAGCGACTTCCGATCACCACCTCTGCATCGTGAATTTAGGGCAGTGATTTGTTTGTGTCTGCCTTGTATGATTGGAGTTCCATTCACCTGGTAATCATTTGGGCAAGTGATTCTGTGTCTGGTTCCCCAACAATTGTAATGAAAAGAAATTATTTATTTTAACTTTCCGTTTCCAGTACAAGTTTTAATTGATATAAAGCAACGCAGGTCATTTTATTATTTTATTGCAGCTAGGATAAGGACATGATTAACTCAAATCCTTCTGGCCATCTCTGAACTTTTTACTATAAAATAAAATAATTGGTTCCAACACATCAGCCACTGTGCATGGCCAGGAAATCAGTGATCGAATTTTCCTAGAAACACGAGTAGCTAAGGCATCCCTTTTACCTCTGCACATGTCACATAGGTTGTAATAGATTCCCGTGTTGTAATTCGAAAAGAGAAGCCGAAATCCTAGTCTATGGGGTTACAGGGCACATGTGCCCAGATGAAGAGGACTTCTCATCCCTCCCATTCTGCAGAAATCGCAACATGCGTCTGCGTCAGAAGGTATTAAGTTTAAAAATGACTCGGGGCTGGGAGGGAACATTTATATTTTTGTGTCTTATGCCCTTATCATTTAAAAGGAAAGATTGGCTCATTGGTTGTCCACCATGTGCTCACTGTAAAGGCTTGTGTATGGAATTTTCCATAGAGTGCATTGAGCACGGCATGCAGTGACAACTCTATTCACTCTGCCGTGATGGGAACAAAGGACAAACAGAGCTTCTGTGAGCATTGTTTAACCTCTTGCCGTCCGCCCGTAGTAGAAAAACGGACGGACGGCAGATTCACTACACAAAATGGTTCAAATAGCAGGATGTCTTTTTTTTTTTTATCATCGCTCGAGAGCCTGATGCAGTTTTTAGGTGTGGACTAATGCCCCACACCCCCTGTGTTTGGGCTACCGATACTTGAGAGATGAATGATTGAACTACCTAGAAAATCAAGCTTCATGGGCAGGCAAAACTAAAATCCAAATGGGTAAATACACGATTAAAGCAGGCGTATGTGAACCGTTTTACCTGCCAAAAGATTTGTAATTCTTTTCAACCAATCTTATGATCCACCCACCCTTGCCAGACGGCTCAGCTTGGTCTGTACACCCCAAGACCCATCTATATAGACATCACTTTAGTTGAGCAATACATACTTTTTGATGAACGTAACTTATTTGTGTATCACTCGGCTGTAGATCCTCAAATCATCCCAGAATTTTTCTGGCCACTGTCCTTCCTTCTGGAGGGTGGCTACTTTTCTTCCCCATGTTCCCTGTGTGTTGTAAAGTAGCCACCGCTCCAAGCTCACTCCTGTGATGGACTACAATCTCAATACAAATTAGTAAACTAAACATGAGCGTATATAGAGAGCTTGGTGCGGTGGCTACTTTACACACACACAGGGACCATGAGGAACACAAGTAGCCACTCTCCAGAAGGAAGGACAGTGTCGGCACCAATTCAGAGATGGTTTGAGGATCTACAGCCGAGTGAGACACAAATAAGAAACATTTTTGTTAATAGTTGGGGTACTTGAATGCATTTTTAAGATTTTTACTACTGAGTTTTGTGTCGCTTTAAGGCTTTGTTGGTAGACCTCTCCTCTCTACATTGATCTGATTGACATGATCTGATCTTTTCATACCGAGATGTTTAGGTCAGAATTGTCCAAATATAACAATCTCTTCTCATGTTTGATCCTCCTCTATGTGATAGGACTTCTAAAACCTGTGTGTGATGTAACTCAGTTTTCAGCGTTATTTTGTAGGCCATAGTAAATTTCTCCGGCACTTTGTGTACACACAGGAGTAGTTAAAAGTGTTTTTTTTTGTTGCTAAACAAATGTCTTTTTATAGTGTAGTTTAGTGGTGGTGAGAAAAGCCCGGCTGACTTGTTTCCAGTGGTGTTTGCTCTGTAATTTGAGAAGATTGGATGTAACAAAGTAGCTGAATTGTCTTGTGTGAGATACGAGTCTCCACATGCCTGAGGGGAGACTATCCACTGTGCAGACTTTCCCACCCCCTCCCCACTCCCAGGTCTGCCTGAAAGGGAGAGAGCAAAGCTGCGTGTTGTATGACTGTTCATGGTTCGGAGGTGACACCATCTTGTGGTGGGTTGTTTTTTGCCCTGAGTATCTCATGTAAGAGACTGTAATGTAAAATCATATTCTATAAACTTTGGTGAACCATTAGATGTGCCTTAGGTGGAGATGGTGGGGGTAAAGGAAGTAGCATGCCAAATAGAGCAAGCCCTATTTTTTGCGTTTGCAGTGGAACAGAACACAGGCAACATTTTTGCAACACTCCTAATAATAAGCTGGAAATCTCGCCATCAGTGCACCCTGTATTAGCTTTGTTTTTATGAAACCAAAGCATTTATAGAAAAAAAATATTTGGACATGGTATACTCCATCCAAAACTCTGTTTTTTGAGTGTTAAAGGTTTAGCGCAATCTCCTGTCAGGTTTTTTTTTTATTGCTGGAAGCATCCCTGTTGGGGAGATTTCCCCTCTTTTCCTGTACAGGTGACTGTGGTAACCAAGAGAGGAAGTGAGGGAAAGTCTTTTAGGAACACTTCCGCATCCCCAGTTGGGAAGGTTCCTTTCACTGTTGCTGTTCTGGTGCCAGTGTACACCTGGAAAGAAAGTTAAGCTGGTCATACACTGGTACATGTTCGGACAAGATTCATACATACATAAATTTGATAATACCATCAGGGACTCATCAAATGGCAACATTTTGTTTGGTTTTATCATTTGATTTTGGAAATTAATGGAGTTCTTTGAACAAAAACTATGTTCACTGTTAGAATTTTGTTTTAATAAAAATTTGCCCTGCAGGTCCTTCGATTATTTTCGTCACTTTGGATGATCTTAACGACCGCACGTCCCCATTACCTATTAGACAAACGAGCAGAGCAGTGGGTGGGACCCAACAGGCCCCACCCATTACAGGATGTCTGCAGGAAACTATTGGAGTGGGCGGATGCAAGACCGACCAGTCACCCTGCACAAGGAGGGAGAGCAGCAGTGACTGCTCTTGATTACAGGGAGCTGCTGCACAGAAACAAAGTTTTGCACTGGGTTACTGCACAGATCTGTGGGAAATACACCAAAATTGAAGTAGGACTACAGGAGTGAATTTCCCTTCCTAGGGGTAGATTTCCTTTCGCTTCCTGTTGTCTCGAGGACTGGAAGTGAGGTTAAATCTTTCGAATGAGGATACTGACAGCAGTAAAAACCTCAGTGACCTGGAAGAAGAGGCGGGCACCCCTCGTCTGCACGTCTAACAAGAGCCAACTTCCTGTAATGCACATACAGTACTACAAAGCAGACCCAAAAAGGCGGGCACTCCTCGTCAGCATGAGCGCGGTAGCATTACAACTACCCCTGCTGTACAGTAATAGCCTCCGTTTGTAAGTAGGAGTCGGATGTATGTAACTCGGGGACTGCCTGTACCTAGATTTTCATTGGCTAGAACAAAAATGCTCAAACCTAAAAGAAAACAACCCACAACAGGTTCTGCTGCTGGGAAGTGCTCTGTAGCACAAACCCGTATGCTCTAGTTAGTGTTTTTATCACTTAGGAATATCAAGTTGTCTGCGACCAGCTTGAGTTTAGTTTTCTGCGCTCACTCGGCTGGTTTCCCCCCGTTGTTTCCCCAGTTTCCAGTCAACCAGAACTGTCCAATGTGGCTATTCACTTGGACAGAATTACTATAGCAGAATGTGTGTGGCCAACTTGGTCTATTCCTTCATGTTTCTGAGCTGAATGAATGAGATCGGATGTGACAGTAATAACATCACATGCTCCCTCTGCAAGCTTCTTTCTGTGTGCACTGATGAGACACATGCAGAGTTTTTCTAGTGTGGTCTCAGCACTCTGGTCTATGTAGAGAATGAACAGGATAATCCAAGGTAGGCTACAGAAAACCGAGATGCGGTGGGTGAAGTTAGGCAGACGGCAAATGGTGACGCACTTAAGGGGCTGCTTAAAGGAGAACAATGGGGTTGAGGCTTTTCCCCATAGTTCCCCTAAGGGTCATGGGAGAACACAAACTAGCCTTCTCCCGTGACCCAAAGCTCAGTATACCTCGATATATTGAGACGCCGCAGCCGGGACGGATCCCGATAATACTGTCTGGATCCACCCAGCTGCGGGATTGACAGCTGGCTTTGCCTATCCAGAGGCAGAGCCAGCTGTGCTCGCCCCCTCCCCCATCAGTTTCGCCAGTCAGTGCTGGAGGATCGGACCGGGGAGGGGGGAAATCCCTGCAGGGAGCCATGAGTGACAGTCACCGCTCTCTGCAGGGTTAGATCGAGAAGTGAGCGAGCGGCGGTATGTGTTCGCTCACTTCCCAATCTACTGAGCCGACCTGTGACGGTTTTATTGTCGCAGGTCGGCTCAGATTATGAGGCTGAGTGAAAATCACTTGCCTCATAAGTCTCCTTTTTAAATTGGTCTGCAGTGTATTGCTAACACCTTATCAAAGAAGATTGTAAACTGCTGAAATCTGGGTAAAGAGCAGCCCCTCTTCTTATTTCACTCGGTTGCACTATTAGAACACTAGAAAAAAGGGCAAACCATTCTCTGTAACTGCTAAGTTCCTTTTTCAAAGTCCTTGTAAAATGTTCAGTTAAACTTGGTAACGGACTGTATGTTCCCAGGATAATGGCTTGTAACACGTCACCTCATCTTTCCTGTTGATGCTTTCCAATAAAAAAAAATTACGTTTTAAATTCTTTTAATTGAACAAATATTCCAAAATCTTTCGAGAAGAAATGTTTGTAAAATGTATAGACGCAGTTGTCAAGGGGAAGTTAGTTGGTTTAAAGAACATAAAAACTGGAATGCTGGAGCAGGGACTGCACGTTTATCTGAAAAGGTCACTGTAACCACAGTGGAATTTATTTGGCTGACACTTTGAGTGGAGCTTCTGTTCACTGTAGCTGTGTGCTATCGCCGCTCATAAAAACTTTTCTTGCACTGACACCTGCTGGTCATTTGGGAAAGTTGTATCGCTGGGTTTTATTTGATTTGTGTTATTTATGTGGTCAGGTGGGGGGTATTACAGGTGCCTTCAATCCTCAGTTCTGTAGAGTATGCAAAAAGAAGTAGAAATTGATTATTTAGCAAATGAAGTTTTTCACGAAGTTATTTATTTGCTGGAAAAGATTTTGGTCTTTAGCTGTGCAAATTTGATATTTATAATGTATGCAATGGCTACAAAGTTAGAATAAGAATATTCTACTGTAGAGTCGGGATCAAATCCTTTTCAAACTTTGTATCTAAATAACGTTGTTCTGTTTTAAAATCTTTGACGCGTGGCTTATGCATAATTTCCTGCATTTTCTTTCTTTCAGCAGCTTCATGAAACTGTTAAAAGGAAGCTGGACAGTGCAGCTTCACCTCAAAACGGAGATCAACAAAATGGCTATGGAGACATGTTTTCTGTGTCCAAGAAGCTTCGACGTGAAGATGGATTAACAGGAGGGATTGGGTCATCTAATGGGATGCCTCCAGTTTCCCCCTTGCATCAACTGGACAACAAACCTCCAAGTGGAGATTCTTTGCAGTTAAATGGGAGCCATTCGCTTGGACTGGATGGTGTAAAGAAGTGTCTTCCAGATGCAGGCCTACAACTAAATGCTAATGGAGATACTGATGAGTTCTCACTTTGCTTAAGCAAAGAAATGAAGCAGGAACCTGTGGATGACTTACCTTGCATGTTATCAGGTGTGGGTGGTTCCATGTCTCAAAACAATTTGATGCCTGACCTAAACCTGAATGAGCAAGAGTGGAAGGAACTCATAGAGGAACTAAATAAATCTGTACCAGATGAAGATATGAAGGATCTTTTCAGTGATGACTTTGAGGATAAAAAGGACAATGATGCTTTAAATTCTGCAACACAGACACCTTTGACCCAGGATATTCATGTGAAGACAGAGTTTTCTCCTGCAGCATTTGAGCAGGAGTCTCTTGGGTCTCCACAGGTAAGGTCTACGTCACGTGGACCATTTGTTGGAGCTCCTTCAGTGCCTACTAGCAGCTCCTCTCCAGTGATAGGTGGTTCCCAGCCTGTGTTCCAGCCATCTTCCCAGACTGTGACAGACAATTCCAATCAGGCAGCGTTGCCGCCTTCAAACCCACCTCAAAATGTGCCGAGACCATTACCCAATGTATTAATGTCTGGACAGAACACTGGAACTACCAAAGAGATGTCCTCAGCCCACCAACTTCAACAGATTGCAGCAAAGCAAAAGCGGGACCAGTTGCTTCAAAACCAACCGCAGACTCAACAAGTCCACCAGTCCAATCAGATGACCAACTGGCCACCGTCTCGAACTTCACAAAGTCCGCTGGGGGTTCCTTATAGCTTGGAGAAATCTACCAGCCCTTCTGTTTACCAGCAAGAGTTCAATAACCAGAAACTAATGATGCCCAATATGAACAAGAGCTCCCCTCGTAGTGGAAGCGGCTATATGCAGCCCAATCATGTTGTTATGATTGGTCATAAACCTTCGAACAATTTAAACCCCAACCAAGCTCCAGGTCCAAATCCTATGCTGGACTATGGCAATACGATACCTCTCTCACACTATGAGGCTGACTGTGGTCCTGGGGTGGTAGCGCAGAACAAGAATGCAATGATCACTTAGCGACGGCAGCAGCAGCAGCAGCAACAGCAGCAGCAGCAACAACAGCAGCAGCAACAACAGCAGCAGCAGCAACAGCAGCAAATGCCTCCTATGACTGAGGAGCAGAGTCAGATGTTCTTGATGAAACAAAAGGCTGGAATTCCTTACAGGCCACTGGTGTCGCACGGACAGGTAAGGTGGCTCGAATATAGAGTATCTGAATGTTTCATTCTTGTACATCTCTTCAGATGGAAAATGAGATGCTGATAGTATAAAGTGTAGTGCTTTATTTTTTCAGCTTCTTATACTGCTGAAAGCATTCCAATTTCCATACAGCTGGTTCTGCAGTAACTCATTTGGTATGCATTAGGGAGGGAGGAACCATAGGTGTAATAAACTTCACATATGATTCACCATCAGCTGTAATATGCAGGTCTTGTGTTTGTTCTGGGTCATGTGACCTAAAGCTGCCATTGCAGTACAATAGTTGGCTGACTTCAGCAGAGTCTTGAAGGTTAACTGTATTTTTCTTTACCTGCTTCTTTTTAGCAGTAAGTATGTGTTTTATTGTGTTATGTTTGAATCTCTCCAGTTTCCAGCATCTAGTGTTAGATATTATTAGGATAAATCCAGTGTCGGTCAGCCCTAGCACTATCATTTACAGGTTGCCTCTCTCTAATAGACAGACCCTTCCTATAGTTTGAGGGCAGTGCTGTGTGCTACACCAGTGACCCCTGCTCTGTTTTCTGTGTGCATGAGAGCGGATGTGCACCATACATACACCAATCGGAACACTGTGTGCCATAATATATTTGCTAAGACACGCATGTGGCCGTGTTCTTTATTTACAGCAGGAACGTCGGCTGATTCAGCAGGAATTGGCCGAAATTTGAACCGTTGGTGACCCCATTCCTTTGGCAGTAGTCGGTCATTAGAAGAAATTCTTTGGCCGAATCTGATTGGCTACAAGCACCATTCGTGTAGTGCCGCTGCTAGAATACAAGGTTCCCAGTAGGAGATTCATCCATCCATCCATCCATCCATCCATCCATCCATCCATCCATGTTATTCAGCGTAAATAGAGGAATCTGTTTTTTGTTTTGTTTTTCGTTCAGTCTGCATCTTTTTTGAAAAAAATATCCGTGTATCCCCAGCCTAATAGCAGTCCTGGCAGTATAAAAAATGGCACGTTTTTCTGGGCGTCTTTAGGCCCCGTTCACATTGAGCGATTTATCGCACGGTAATTCCCGTGATATCGCGGCAATTTACCGCGCGATATCGTTCTCCAATGCTTCTCAATGGGGCAAAGGGTCCTGCTGTCGCGGGTCATGTGTCGCTACAGCAGGACCCTTTTTGGAGCGGATTTAGCCGCGATTCAAGCTTGCTCAATGCAAGCATTTGCGCGATATCGCGCAAAATGCAAACACGCGACAAACACGCGATTTGCGAACCGCTCAATGTGAACGGGGCCTTAGTGTGGGATCCCAGCTTTACTGAATTTGCCTTCATCCAGAGTAAGACCGTGTTCAAATATCAGGTTGAACAGAAGAAAAAAAAAGAATCAGTGTAGACCCTACGTAACAAAGGTTTTGCTTGGATAAAGATGGTTTACATTCATTCAGCTGTTAGAAGTTTCCATGAAAACACTGCTGGCCTCTTAATAAACAGGAGTAAAAGTGGCATTATGGACACGGCCTTATGACGTGAAAACTTGCCACTTTAATCTCTTCATGGTGCCTCCGAGTCTGCTGGTACTCGCAGACATTGCACGTTGGTGCCAGCCATTCCCCGCTTCACATGTGCTTTTTTTCTTTACTTTATTACAAGGAATTCACTAAGCTTTAGAAGAACTTGAACACTTAAACATTATGTGAAATCACCCGTCTCACTTTTTTTGTCAGCATTCCTGCAAGTGAATAAGCTGTATATACTACTGGCTTGTAGCCGTTTTTTTTGTTTCTGCATAGTGCTGCTAAAATGCAGCTTCAGGGCATGCAGGGAAAATAAAACGTGGCTTTGGATACACCATTGCATCTGATTGAAGAATAAGTATACTTTCAAGGCTTGTTCACACCATGTCAAGACCAGAACGGTTTTTGTCCTAACTTGAAATGCATCCCAATGTATTCCTATGGTATTTCTGGGCCCTGTTCACACCAGTTTAGTCCTGGTGCAGGGGGAAAAAATGCTGCATACCCCCCCCCCCTTTTTTTCTATAGGTCTGGAATGTGCCAAAACGTATGTAAACGCATCAAAAAGGTATGCAAACGCATTAGGCTGCACCTGAAAGCCAATTTTTAACTACAAATAAAACTCAACGGAATGTGTCAAATACGCACTGCACCACGTTTGCAGATCTGGTCCGACCAGGGTGTGAAGAAGCCCTTTAGTATTTATACCTACTAGCCTTGCAGCTTGTGTAGAAATGTCAGTAGCAAGGGGTAGCTGTTCTGCTGATAGAAATCTAAGACAACTTGCTCTCCAGCAGTGTTTCCATCACTGTTCCTGCAGCAGCTGCTCCTGGCCAACAGCAGAGGGAGCGTAAGGGAAGCAAGTAGATTACCTTTGTATTGGAATGCTCCCTCTGCTGGTGGCTGGGAGCAGAATGATGAGGCTGAGGCTTCATTGCCACTTTCTTTTTGTCCTCTATATGTAGAGGGAAATCTGTCAGACTAGATGCGGTTTGTTCTTCTAGATGCGTTAAATGACGCATGTTTACATGCATATGCATTTAGATGCACTTGGTACCGAATCCTAGCATCGAAACATGTTTGTGTGTTTTGGAAATTCAAATTGATTCCTAGATGCACCTGATTTCCATTTTTTGAAAGCGCAGATAAACTGACTGCAGATAATTGCATCTAGACGCAACGTGTGAATATGCCTGTTGCAATTCATTAGCCGCATAGATATGTGGTTACAAAAGCTTTTTAACTGCGTATAAAAGCATCTAATCACGTGTAGGGTGGGCTACACCTCAGGGACTTGCATTTCCCAGCAGGAATCCCTAATCTGCAGTTTAAAGTGGCAGCTGTCCCCCTTTCAAGTTAATGATCAGGTGACAGCCGCTGCGTTTGAACGCCGGCATATCGCATGTTATCATATATGATATGATTACATGTGGTTCGGAATCAATCCTTCTCCCTGGATTAATCAATCGTGCGTCCAGGGATAGTGATGCCTAACCACGTGTAATTGTATCACATACGATCACATGCGGTGTGCTGGTGTTCAAATGCAGCGGCTGTCGCCAATCATGAACATGAATGGGTGACTGCTGCCATTTCTAAACGTCAGATTAGGGATTGCAGCGGCAGGAATAGCCAGTTGCACAATATAGGTGTGAATGGGGCCTAAAGGTTCCTTGTCTGAAACTTCCATGTATCGGTAAAACAGCTATCACTGGCAACTTAATCTTCTGCGCACCTTACAGGGACAATTAAGAATAAAGATGAGGTATTCAAAGTGCACGCACGCACGAAGCTGGCAAGGTCACGTTTCTGCTCACATAATTGAATTGATAATGTTCTGTTCTCTGGATCTTTTCTAGGAGCAGAATCCACAGGCAAATGTGGTCCGTGTTCCGGTGTCTGTGGGAGGAGCAGGTGTTGTATCGCAGCCGCCACAAGTGTCCATGGCGAGTAATCATGCAAATGCAGCTTATCTGAGCAGCCAACAGCAAGCTGTCCTAAAGCAGCAACAGCAGCAAATGCTTCTAGAACAGCAGAAACAGAGAGAGCAAAAGCAGTTAATTCTGGAACAACAAAAACAATATCTGATTGGACAGCAGCGGCAACAGCAGCAGCAGCAGCTCCTGGCAGAACAGGTACTCCTTCTTTTTATGTATTTTAACAAAGAATATGGCACTGTCAGACTCAGGTTTGTGACTGCTCTTCAGTATAGGCAGCAATATAAAATCGTCATGAACACTGGGTTCTCTTGCTCCATGCAGGCCAGAACACTGGCTTGACGATCAGAACACTGCTGAGCAAAAGCAGACCTGTATATATTATTCATCCAGCAATCTTAAGTCTTGCCGGAGTCAATAAATATACATAAAACTAGAGCTACTTGTCTTTCCTGGCCAAAATCTTACTTTGGGTTTTCTTTTTAGTACTGCTTATATAAACAAATGCTGTGACACTTGGTTATGTGACCTCCAAAAGGTGAGGCTTCAGATTGGCTGGACCTCCCCTCAGCTGAGAGAGGACCAAAGACTGGTGCATAGGTTTTGGTTAACATTTGGTTAAAGGTCTACAGCAGAGGTAGGCAAACTCCAGCTGTGGGGGGAACTACAATCCCATCATGCATCTACCTGTGGGAGTCATGCCTGTGGCTGTCAGTCTTGCAATGCCTAATGCGATTTGTAGATGCACTGCAGCTGGAGGGCCGGAGTTTACCTACCTGGTCTCGAACATTCAGAGTTGAAGTGCACGTGTTCATTGAGAACTGACAATGTAATTCCAGTAGTGATTTGGGGTGAGCTAGTGACACATTGATAAAAGGAGACCTATAGGAGATCTATATCCATAAAGATAAGCCAAGCTATTTTTTATTTATTTTTTACTCCTTTGCTACTCTTGTGGCTTTTCCAGTTTGGTCACCTCCAGTTTAGCAGTAAGTCAAGGAAAATGCTTCACTTATTTCTAAGCACTGATTGGTTAGCCGTATTATGACATTTGTATTAATTCTCTATATTTGATTATATTTTGTACAGGAGAAGCAGCGACACCAACAGGAGCAGCTGCAGCGGCACCTCACTAGGCCTCCCCCGCAGTATCAGGACCAGCCACAAAATTCCTATCCACAACAGCCAGTTGGTCCATTTCCAGGTGGGGTCTTAAACCAGTTTGTTTTTGTTTTTTTAGATATGTAAAATGTTTAGGCTTTTATAATTAAGTAGAAAAAAACTGATGTCCAACATGTTCAGCATCTCACAAAACAATTTTCCCCACCCTCCTCCCTGGCAGCAAGTGGGGAATTGTATTATGGAGTATAGTGTATTGGGTGGAAGTTACAGAATGAGCATGAATGAGTGTTCCCACCTCGGCCCTCTCATCTTGTCTGAGCTCACCTTCTGACGCAGACACTGCTATATGCTACCAAGCAAGTCAGCAATTGGGTTTTCTAAAGACGCGCTAGCGCTGAGGTGTTCTTTTCAGCTTAGAGCATGCGCGCTTTTCTATGGATACCCACCTGCTGACTTGTTGGGCGGCGTACAACAGCTTCTGCGTTTGGAGGTATATTTAATTAGGATAAAATTAAAGGGCCTGTAGAGAATATTTTTTCTATCAATCATACATTTTACCTTTAAGACATCAAAAGTTGCCTTTAATGCTTGTACTCGCCCCGTCCATGCCATAGTGTTGCACTTTTTGTCTTTGTCTGATCCTGACAGCTGCTTCTCTCCAGAGCTGAATGATGCCCAGGCTGTTATCTTCTCACCCCCAAGAGGGCAGCATCAGTCCTCCCTATGCTCACAGAAAATGCTGCAAACAGTGTACATCGAGCATTTCATATACTTTTCTATTGTATATATGTTGATATCATTTCTTGAATAAAAATATAGAAGTGTAAGGCCATGTTGACCTTTTTAGGAAGGCATCCTTGCAAAAATCCCAAGAAATCTTTTCTGTGCATTTAGCTTAAATGGCAGCTGTTTGTATTGTAAAAACATGTATTTGCATCAGCATTTTCAGGAATCCATATAACCTTATTTCCGGAAATGGTACAATTGTAAAACTAGGTAATCCTTTGTGCACAGCTTGCCCTTTATGGCTTATGCTTACTTTGCAGGATGACTAAGGGTTAGTTCACACCATAAGCAGTGTGTTCTGGCCAGAATGCACTGCTTTGCATTGTGGCCGGCTCACTTTTTTGCCAGGCTGGACGGGGCGTGGCGGGCCATTGACGTGACTGGCATCGTATCCACGCCCTCTGGCCACAATGCGATCGCCCGCATGGGATCGCAAGGCACATTGTGCCTGCAGTCCGGTGCAATCAAAATAGTGCTTGCAGCATTTCATCGCACTGCAGGCACAATGTTCCTTGCGATCCCGTGCAGGCGATCGCATTGTGGCCAGAGGGCGTGGATACGGTGCCATTCACTTCAATGGCCCACCATGCCCCCTCCAGCCCGGCAAAAGGGAGCTGGTCGCAATGCGAGTCAGTGCGCTCTGGCCAGAATCGGACCGGAACACACTGCTTATGGTGTGAACTAACCCTAAAGCTTGATTCACACTGAATGTGTTGGGGCTGTGCTGGCTATTTGTTTTTTAGTGTGGGCACAAGACAAGGCAATTTGCCTTGCCACAGATGGGCACAATTCACACCACCGCAACGCAATACTTTCCGGTGGTGTGTGATGGAAAAAAGTACTGCATGCAGTATTTTCTTTCAGCACAGTGGACCATGACACGGTACAACCGCACTGCACCCAGAGAACTTAATGAAATGTCACGAGTTTTCAATTTAAAGAGAAAAGGTGAACAGTGCAATGTGCTGAGATCAGCGCATCAGAACTGTGATGGCCAACGCACAGCCGCCATTGTGAATACAGCTTAAACAATTCTATAACATGACATTGTAAACACTGGACCCTATCTGAAATGTTTTGCTGGATCCATGTAACAGAATTGTTTACCTTTTTTTGGCACACATATGGCTACTATTATACAGATGGCTAACCATAAATTATTTGAATTTCTATTTAGTAGTCCTCCCCATGTCTATAGGAACAGCTCACAGTCAGATAGTGGAGTCATGTTGTTGGTGCTACCGGCGTATCACAGTAATATTGTGGTGTGAATGCTTTCCATTAGAACAATGAGTGCCATCCTTCCATGTATGCTCTTTCTTAACCTCGTTTCTTTTTTTCATAGATTGCATATTCCTTTCATCAATGTTTGTACCTGTTATGGTTTGATTTCCATTGCAAGCCCTAGGAAAATACTTTCTGCCATCTCTGTATCATGTAGTTGTGAAAGTTGCACATTTCTAGGTTTTGATACTAGGGGGGGAAGAAAGTACAAGTCGGCGGGGACATTGACAGCCAAGTGGGCTATACTGCAGTGTAACTAATTTAAGGACATTGTAGAAAAAAACCCCCCACAACATAGTTATTGTACAGGTGACTTCTATACTAAAAACACTGTTCAGGTTCCCCACACCCAATCTATTACACCCACAGACAGACCGTAGGATACAGCTCAGACCCCTTTTACACTGCCTGGCTCTCCTGTTCAGCTTATAAACGCTCACATGTAAACCTTGCGCTGTGGCAAAGAGCCAAGCGGTTAAAAGCGAGTCTTTGGGTATAATAGTTAGCAGGGGAGTGAGGAGCCCATAGAGGGCTTTCTAATATAAATGTACACCTGAACTTTGCAGAACAGTTGCGCTCTTATGTTTGTTTCGTTTTTTTGGTAATATCCTTAAGCTGGTTATCGGGAACACGATGCACTGTTTTCAGATATTCTTTTTAGTAAAAGTATTCTGTACCTTTTGTTGCAAGTGAATAAACTAATCTCATCATTTTGCTTGTGTCTCAGGGTCATCTTCAGTCATGCCTGGTGTAACTAATATGAACCATCCAAATTCTGGAAGTCCACGCATGTTTCCACAGTCACAGCCTATGCTTCACATGGGAGGTGGACACGCATCTGTCCCAACTCTATCTTCTGTTTCAACGCCTCAAGAGCGAGCAGTCTCCCAGTACCCTAACATTCAGACAGTGCAGCGGGGAGGAATGTACAGCATGGGAACAAGTCTCGCGCAGATGGTCCCAAATCATACAGCACAGGGTAACATGCCCAATGGTCAGCCTCCAATGCAGAGGCAGCCAAGCTTGGGTCAAGGGAACCCGCTCCCCGCTGGTTATGGACCAAATCCCATGGCAAATCCAGCCTTGGCAGCACAACACAGTAAAGGGGGGATGAACCCTGCGTTGGCAAAGGCCCAGATCCCAAGAATGCCTGCTACGATGTCATCACAAAACCCAGGATGGCAACATCAAAGCATGCAAAATATAAACAGTCAGGCCCAAGGAAATAATGGCTTGGGTCCCTTCAGTTCTGCCAGTGCAAGCTTTCATCTCCAGCAAAATCATCACAAAATGTCAAACCAACAGTTTGCCCAGGGCATGCCACAAGTTGGTCTAGGAGCTGGTCGACCTATGACCTCATTAAACAGTTCCGTCCCTGCCCAAATGATGCCAAACATAGCTTCACAGCAAAGGACAAATCCTGCCGGTCAACAGCCAGCACCTAATCAGCAGGTATTACCAGTGATGAACCAGGCAGTGCCAGATCTGACGGCGTTTAGCCAAAACCCAGGTCAGCAAATGGCCAACAGGGCTGCACTTCACTGTAATCAAACTTACCAGGTGAGGTCAACAGGTCAGGACTTGCCCTTTGGGTATGGCGGACAGTCTGGTAACAGCGGCTTACAAAATTTGTCAGGTGATACTGATCTGCTGGACTCCTTACTCAAAAATAGGACTTCGGAAGAGTGGATGAATGACTTGGATGAGCTATTGGGGAACCATTGATACCAAGCCTGTTTCTTTTTTTTTTTTTTTTTTTTTTTTCACAATGGTTTTAAGAACCTTTTTTAGTACATTTTTATTAAACAAATGGAAAAACTAAAATGTAATTTACATTTGGACCAAAAACCTGTGCCATTGAGATGCTATTGTCACTGAGGCTGGAACATTGTATGTCCTGATGCTTCTCTCCCTACCCTCTGTAGACCGCTAATAATGCCTGGAGCATGGTTCGGTCTTTGCTCACCACTGCCTGCCTCTGTCATAGATGATGGCAGAGCCCCTCTTCCTATCGCTACAAATGCCTTATTTTCTCAGCACTGTGTGGGAAATGATGGGTCATTAGCAGCAAAGAACCAATTCAGTTGTTACCATTTCCATTTGTCCTTTTAGTTTTGTAAACCATTGCTTGATGTCCCCAGTGTGTGTACCCCAGATAGGTGTCAGGTCAGCGGAGCGTGCATCTCTTCTGGATACGATGTCCTGCAGTATTGGCTCTCCAGGTATTGCCAGTAGCAGAGTTCCAGGTATTGCCAGTAGCAGAGTTCCATTAGTTGAAGTCCAGCAACAGCTTGTTTTCTCCCATAACATGTCATAGTTTTTCTTAATTTGCTACTAATCTCTTCGATTTGTTAGGTTAGGAAAATAGTTTCAAAGAGTACCTTTTAAAGGGGTTTCCATAAAAACTGGAAATTTGCCTTTATGGACTCCTCATATTAATACATAATAAGAACTGCTTATAGTTCTTTGATTTACCCTAAACTTGTGAGCTAAAGTTTCCAGATTTTACCTGCATCACCACTTGCTGTTATTATCTGGTTTTGCACTACAGCCACTACAAAAAAATATTGTAGTTTTCATGGACGTAAGGCCTTCAGGCAATAACAGTGGAAGACCCAGAGCTTACACAGGGGGCTCCATTGTCCTTAGAAATCCCCCATAGGCTTTCAAAGTTATACTCTAAAGGGGAACTGGACAATGAAGCGCTAATGCCCCATTAAGTATATGTACACACAGAAATACCTGTATTGAGGAGGCAGCACGCCCCCTACCATCAGTTACTTAAACGCTTCCATCCACCGCCAGAGTAGTGCGCTTACTACATTTTTGTTCTAAAGTTATAGTCTACCTTTTGTGAGCCATGTTTGGGTGTAATATGAAACATGGTCACATTCCCCAATCATCCCCCCACTTTCCTGAATCTCGGGGTGCTCCTCCCTGAAGTGTCCTGTTCTTTTTCCATTCGCTGTGGCTCTGTATAGCTCTGCCTGCATTACATTTTTTCCAACAGGTGGAAAATGCCCCACACCCCACTTTTATTCAAACCAACTTTGTACAAGTGATGTAAGCAGAAGATGTGTTAGATCAATTGGGCGGCTTTCTTATGTGGAAAGTCAGTATGATTAGGGTGTGTGGAAATAAAAATAATAAATAATATATATTATAATAATTGCACACACACTTCCATTCTTCATTTAGGTTCTATACATCATCACTAAGCAAATTACCTGAATTGCTGTAACAGCTTTGTAATAGAAAGTTCATCATGGATGTCATCTTGTAGTGTGTTTCAGCCAGTGTTAGGGGGGCTTTACAGGTCATGTTTTACCGATATCCGATTCAGAGTCGCCGGTAGAACGGTTAGTGTTCCTTTTACAAATGGTGAATTGACACCACTTTGCAGTTGCCTAGAAGTAAGGAAAACATGACCTATTGGTAGTCCTTGAGGAATGGCGTTGGGAAGCACTGTTACAACCAAACCTAGCTTTTGACAAGTGGGGAGCAGTCACGGGCATTGAGCAGGCTGCATTTAACCCCAATGCCCCTGCCCATGTTTTTGCGAAGAGCAGAGGCTGCCAGTATAACTTTTTAGGTTCTGGCATTAAAGCGTAACTCCAGGGGAAACGTGAAAACAAAAAGTGAAATAAATGCAGTCAGTCACGGCCCCCAAAATGCTGCCTCCCATGTGTACAGCCTGTGTGGGCTTGCCAGTAATCCCGGCTCCCTCTTTGTCTTTCTGTCCACAGTAAAGCTGAACTGTTTCTATGCAGGACGCTGATATTAGGCACTTGCACCAAATAAAAACAATTCCATGTAATTGCTTTAATTGGTGTTTCTGTGTACCTGTGTAACAGTTGATTTAATCGTGGTCAGTGGTAAACCTTTCTGTCTGTGAGCTTTGTCCTGTTCCCTAAACCCATGTATGAGTTTATGATTATGTCTTGATAGATAACTATGCAAAGATTGAGTATTGTAGTGTTCTGTATCTCATTTGTTCTATAAAGAAGCCAAGTGTTGAACATTGCCCTCATTAAGATACCATCAGTCGTCTGTGACATTGTGTATTGTATGACCTAGTAGATCACTGGTGCTGGCCCACCACTTGTTACTGATCCTTCCACTATGGTGTCTACATTTATTTTTATTGCAAGGGAATGAGAGGACCGGATACTATTTGTACTGGTGTAAGTGCAGCTGATCAATTCCCTAGGTGCCGGCAGCAGGATTCTAAAGTAGTCATTGACCAGTTTTTGGGTTGCCCCTCCAATGTGTAGGTCACCAACACAGTTTCAGAAATGATACCTCCGTTCAATGTAGGCTGCAAGATATTAAAGCGATATTCTTTCAGCGACTTGTCACTATTTCTGAGAAGTGCTTGTGTGACATGATTTCCGAGTTCTTCTGTGTATAGAAGAACAAGATTTGGATTCATTGTAACATACATAGATTCACATACCTGTTACCTGAGAATGCATGTTTATACCTCTGGAGGTTGGCACAAGACACCCTGGCTAATCTGAGGCCGAAACTACAGCGATTAGCTAACAATATACAACACACGCCCAATCACCATTTTCCCACTGAGATTAGCAGGTGGTAGTGGTGGTAGAGAAGCCCCCCTGGTGGTTTGGTGCTCCATAGACCCCAGAACTGTCTTTTGATCTGGTAATGATCTCAGTGGTTACCTTGACATATAGAATGCAGATGCGGCCCAGTTGTACAGTATTTCTCTTCACTTTACATAAATGCCACCAATTGTGCCTTTGTAGACTACGGATCAGTGCCACACGAACCTTACTTGTAATGTTACCTAAACCAAGTGGTGTATTAAGAGATTGGCTTATTGACTCAATATATGTGTGTAGGTGCCTCACAGGTGGAATCGACTAGAGGAACTTGGCGTACAGACATGGACACATTTGTTGGTACCCATCAATGGAAAAAAAAAAAAAGTTTTCTCGGAAAAGACTTGAAACTGACATGTAATTGGCACTCGTCATTGTTTCTTGTTTAATAGAATTCAGACTTTGATTTTTGATTCAACAGAATATTTTAAATAAAATCTCAAAATGACATGGACACAAAATGAGACGCTTAACCTAATATGTTGTAGCACAACGTTTGGGGGCCATCACTGCAAGCTAACAATGTCTGTACCTCTCGGTGAGACTTCTTCACCTGCCACGGTATTTGGCTCTTTTTAGCTGTTTCAGGTCTGAAGGAAGACTTCTCCAGACTGTACGTTTCAGCTCTTTCTATAGATGTTCAGTAGGATTCAGATCATAGTTTAATATTGTGTTCTTAGCCATTCTTGGGTGCTTTCCACGTCTGTATGTGAAACCTAACCCAGAACTTCTCATTTGTTCCCTCTTGGTATGCTATATATACCAGTGAAATGAGGTGTTTATCTGTTTTATGAGTAGAAAAGATATCTGTTTTTTGCCAGAGATCCTGTAAGCTGATGACCTTCTCTACTCTCTTCCTGTGCATGGGGCAGGGTGAGGGGAGGTCTGTCGTCCATCAGAAATGAAGTAAGCAGGACTGACGCCATACTGTCTTGTGGGAGCGCACTATATTTCTGGCACATCAACAGTTATTTTTTTGTATTTGTAATGTGTGTAAAAGGATAAAACCTGGAAGAATGTGCATGTATTTGAGAGATGTCCTCCATTTTTTTTTTTTTTTTTGTCTTGACATACACTTTATAAGGGTCTAGGACAGGTCCGTTAAGCAAAATATGGGGTTTGACCAAATACATTTACTCAGTACTTAAAAGTGGACCCCCCCCCCCCCAAAAAAAAAATTGGGAAAGGGCCAAAAAACATGTCCGTAGGGTGGCTGGGGATATTTTTTTTATTATGTCTGACACTGACCTGTAATTCGTGAGCGTCTGTAGCCCAGTTTTACTGTACTGTGAGAGTACAGAAAAATGTAACGTCTCTCTCGCTTCCCCTTCCTCTCTCTCCTCGGCCATTCACAAAACCCTTGGTGGTTTTTGTGTTTTTTTACTAAATACAAGACATTCTGTGATTGGGTGAGAATAGAGTCATGTGATCTCCTCTCACCCAATCACAGAATGCCTTCATACCCTATAAAGTCTTCAGCAGAATTGAGTGAAATGAAAGCCATGACGTGAATGCTTTCATTGCAGAGACAGCATAGTTTATAGGGAGCAGAAACATAAGAAAGAACAGAAGTCAAGTCCCTTCTAGAGCTTTGCGCTGACCACTCGCTCAGTGGCTGTTTGTTGACACATCATGTTGTCTGTATGTAGGCCGTATTTTAGTCTCTTTATATTTCTTTACAAAAAAGACTTTCAGATAAAACCTCGTACTTTCTAAGCTGCGTTCTATGGGCCTTTTATGGATGAAATGTCCTGACTCTGTTTTTAACTACTTGATATTTTCAGTTTTTTGTTTTTTTATGCCTTGTTGTTGGCATAGCCTTATGTGTAGTACTGCGCTTGCAGTATGTATAACCCAATCAGTCATATTCTTTTAGTGGACTTGTCCTCTTTGGACAGCCTGCTAGTTTTTAGTAGTACTCGCTATTGCTAAATTGAAAATAGAGAATGACCGTTTAGAAAAAGCCGGGTTTCCCCTTTAAGGAAAGATATGGCTTGAAGTAATTCTCCAATGAAAGCCAATGATGTGGCGCGTGTGTGAATATTTTGCTACACCTGTACTAGTTTTATGTGTTATGACAAGCTGATAAAAAGCCATCTGAAATATTCCTATGTTGTCCCATATTAGCTGTTCTAAAGATGCATTTTCACTATGAGGACTTCAATGAAGGGGCAAATGTTTCTTTTTTTATATATATAAAGTTGATTTATATTGGTATTTGGGTGATTTTCCTCTAAGAAACTTGAACAGTCTATTAAATGGGTCTGGTACACGTTCCACCAGTGCTGAGTGTTCATGTAACTGAACACATTTCCACAATACTATCCTTGGTTACATTTTCCATACATTCTATTCTCCTTTTTAATAAACATATTGTCCTCTTGCATCTTCTGAAGCTAGCTGGTGGCCAGAGGATCACATGTAATGCTGCCGCTGTTGAGATTTATTTTCCTTCAGCCATTATCCTGCACTGAAAGGTCTTGGTCACCAGGAGACGTGGCGCCTGTAAGCTGCACTATCACATTCTAACAGGGCTGCACAACTCCAGTCCTCAAAGGCAGACAGTCATTTTGTCTGTCAGGGGATCCCTAAAACTGTCTGACCCATGAGGCCTAGAGGTTTGCTCTCAAATTAATGGTTGGTGAATGAAGTTACTTCATCATTCTTTTTTTTCCTTTCGTTCTTTCTTTTAAGGGTACCCATTGATATTAGATGGGTTTAGTCTAATTCTGTTTATCAGCAGGACTGAACAATGGCTGGGTGTGGAGTAGCAGAGAATTTAGCTTCCTCTTAGTGGGGTGGATATTTTGGTGGTTGTATTTTTTATGAGAGGTAGGTGAATTTTGTGTCTACAGAGTACACCGGTAGATACACCCCCTATAGAGCGCCTATGTTGGTAATGTATTACTGTGTACTGTTTAAGGCCACATTCAACCTGTATTGATGGGAATACTGATGCTGCCTTTGCAGAACTGAATTAGAAATTGCTGGTTACCTGACTTTAACTCCTTGTTTAATCACTTACCTAGAACAAGCATGCAGCCAGCAAACATGCTTCTGTGGGTTAGTCATACACAGTATGGCAGCCAGGCAATATAACAGTTACGTTGTATGTTTCTGAAGAAGGGTCAGCGATGACATCCTTCTAGTTTCCTTCTAGTTTTCTGCAGAAATGGGTGGAAGTCCTTCCTGGACGGGGATAAAAAAAACAAAACCAGATGAAATAATTGATACGCCAAATGAGGCAGCCAGCCACAAGGTCCTATAGAAGAGTACTCACAATAGCATGGACATGGTAGTCTGCATCTACTTGCAGGACAAAAACCGCCAGGATCAGTACAAATTTGCACATGGGTGTAGAAGCCCCCTAATAACTCATTGCTGGACACTCAGTTACAAGTGTTTCCAATGTGCTATGCTACACAAGTAATGTGATGACCATGGAGAGTGTAATCGCTTGTCTTGTACTAATATTACATATGACTTTCAAGTATTTTTGTGAAAACTTTGTGTTGTGCACCTGACTTGGGTGATTGTGAGTTCTTCTGGCACTTGCTCCATTCATTTCAATTCATACTTCCTCATTCTGTTCATGAATACTTCTAGCAATAAGAGTCTTTCTAGGGAGGGTTAAATAGAAAGCAGACAGGGGTAGGGAATAGTTAGTCACTATGGAAGTGCACTGAACCCTTTCCATTGGCAGCGGAGTCGTGTCATATAACCCACCTACTGGGCAGTGCGGATAATCTGCCTCCTAGTGGCTGACTAGCTGCCGATTCTATGTTTCTCCGACAACTACACTTCCTCTGTAAATAAACGTTTACAGTTTTATATAAAAATATTGACTTAGATTCTGACTGTATATTTTTTACTTTTTTAATAGATTTTAAAAGAAACTGTAATTCTATATATATTTTTCCCTGTGTGTAGAGGGGATTTATGTAACTTTTTTTTTTTTTTTCCTCCCCCTCAATTGTAAATGGAGATGATTTTCTGGACATTGGCCTATTTTTTGTAATGTCTTTGGAAATGTGTTAAAACAATTCTTTATTCTTGTACCACAGATATCCTGGCTTACTGAAGAGAAAATCCACTTATGTTCTGCCATTAAAAAACAAAAAAAAAAATAATAAAGTATTTTGCTAGAGTACTACAATGGTGTTTTGTGTTTGTTTTTGAGGAAGTATGGGATCAATAAACAAATGATCAGTGTGTGGTGGTAAAGATGATGAGGCTGCAAGCCACAGAACAATCTAAATGCTATAGATAGTTGATCTGGCCCCAGACATTATTAGGTTGGGTCAGGCGTGACAGGCTTTTTAAAATTTTATTTTAAAGCAGAACTCCAGGTCTACGGAGCAAAATAGATATCACCTGATCCTCTGAGCCAGCTTGCTCTTAGACAGGTCCTTCCAGTGTCTCTCCCCTCTGCTGCAGTGGTCTAAGGATCCTTAAGTCGTCATGTCCAATACACTGTGTATTGGATGTGAAGACGCTGAGAGGGACATATTGCTACAGCAGAGAAGGAAACGGACTGGAGGGAGCTCTGTGACAGACATCGGCAAGCTTCGAGGTTTCGGTGATTAACGTTTTCTTCTAGGGACTACAATAAATAAAATAAAAAAAGCACTTAACCCTTGCAGTGTAGGCAGGGACGGACTGACAAGACATGGGGGACGAAACAAAAACTATTTTCATTTGTTTTGTCTGAACCAAATTTTTTTTTTTTGCCCTAGTCACTAGTCAGATTATATAGTTTGCACATCTATTACAAACCACACCAAACCATATAATCTGACTAGTATACCGCAGATATATGCATAAAACATAACAACATAAAATTAAACAGGTTGTAAAATCTAAAATAAAAAAAAAAATATAAGGAAAGTAAACAGTCGCCCCCAACAACCAATCAGATATTTACATAGTTTTTGAACCCGAGTGCCCAAACAGTGACATTCACAATTAAACATCTAGCTAGTTTGAAAAAGTCTCTTAAAAAATGGTAACAAACCCCATTTATTGCACTACCGTTGTTACTGTCACTGTGTATATTTTACTCCACTGAATCATTCTTCCTGTATATGGAACTTACAGCCCTGCTTGCAGAGTTCAACAGTACCCCCACTGCACCAATTTAGTCACCCAACAAAAATGTCCTCCCCTCCGCAGGCAAACAATTTCCCCCTAAGCACAGATTCCACAAGCAAACCTCTCCCCATTCATTCCCCCAATTCAATAAAGCACAATCTTTTCCCCAACCAAACACCCCATCCGCAAACACCCAAGAAATAATCCCCCCAAAACAAAATCCCCATCACAGCACCCGCCCCCCAGCCAAAAAAGCAATCGCCTCCCAGCAGAGAAAAAAAATCTACCTGCAATAACCTCCCCAATCAGGGCACCACCCTCCCCCAACTATACATTCTCCCTTTTTCATACATAACCATCCCTCGGCAGCAGTAAATAATACCCCTCTTACCACCTCTAGCCCTTAGATTTAGGTGGCATTTATGCAGGGCCAGGGGAGGATCACCCAGGCTTCCCTTCATCTATGACACTTCAGAGCCAAGAAGGAGCCTATAAGAGCTTTCCTTGGATTTGAGCCTGAAGTCTGACAGGGCGCTTTGCTGCTATGCCTAGCCCCAGGTGACGCAACCTGTGACTGTGCAGGGACATCCACATAATGGCAAAGAATGGGTGACTATGCTCACTCCTCAACCGTGTCTCAGGAGGAAGCAATGGCTGTTACCTGGGCTGGAGTTAAAACAGATGTGCATTTTTCATCTCCATTACAAGGGGTATGATGGGGTTATTATTGTACACCAATCGAATAACATTGTTTTAATACTTCCAGGTCAGCTCACAGGAAGTGACAAGGAAACTGCGCTTCTGGCAGAATCAACAGATATTTTCTGTACTTGCTAAAAAGTTCTGAGCCTGAAATGTGTGCAACTAATGCAGCCGCCACATTTAAGGACTGGAAGGCTGAACTGCAAGAAACCTATTTGGTGCCAGATAGGTCAGACAGACATTCTCTCCCTTGTCAGATGTGACTTGGCCCCCATGACACGTTTCAACCAATGGGCCTCTTATAATTAAGCCCATTGGGTGTAACATATCAGTGAGCAGTGTCAAGTCTGACAAGGGAGTGAATGTCTGTCTGACCTATCTGGCACCAATAAAGCTTGTAGTTCAGAAAAAAAACAAAGTAGACTGCAACGTTTGTGTTTGTATAAGAAAACATGGAGGCCGCCATTGCTGACCTCTCATCTCAATCAGTTGGTGTTTGCCTCCATTTTCCAATGTGAGTTTAGTTATAAGCATGGCCACCTCTCTATATACATTGCCCCCCCTCCACCTCTCTATATACATTGCCCCCCCTCCACCTCTCTATATACATTGCCCCCCCTCCACCTCTCTATATACATTGCCCCCCCTCCACCTAGCCACTGGGAGAAACATAATTGGATCAGGTTCTATAAAACAGTGACTGGGAGGCAGAAACATATTTTATCAAAGCTAAGCAGACTGGTGTGAGCCTGTGTAGTGTGATGGTCCAATTTCCTCAGAAGGCTTCAAGGATCGTGTCAACTGAGCCTTTATAGCAACATCTAAAGCCACAAAAGAAACAAAAGAATGTCTTCTCCCTGTAATATTGTAGTTCCTACATAGTTATCGGATCATTTCAATATTTCAATGATATGAAAATTTAAACAGGGTGTAGACATCTCTTAATGTTTTTGGGAATTAATTGAAAAGGAAATGATAGGGAAGACTAGAACTTTCTGTTCATTATAAATAGGTTGTAATATAATCAAACATGTTTTTTCTGATTTCATCTTTAGCAACATGCAGACATCAATCAGAAGTATGACAGTAACTTGGATTAAAAAAGAACAACGTTTTTTTGGTCTGCTGTAAGCAAAAGCTTTTGGCTAAAATCAGAAATTCCATCTGAGTCTGAAGAGAAATGATGTAGAACCGATGTGTGTGGCTAGCAATGCTCTATAATTGCAGCTACTACAAGAAAATCTGAATGTAAAGCAGAAGAATGAGTTCTGCAAAGCTGACAATGAAAAGAGGAAGTCAAGTATCACGTTCTAGTATTTTGTACAATTGCACTGTCTAAGCCTGCCTATCTCTGCAGGCGTATGCTGTGGAGGTTCACACCCCGAAGCCTGCTCCACGCAAGTCACTTGCATCTCCTACTGCTCATAAATTGACATCGAGTTTTTCCAGCAGAAGCTGTGGGATTTCAATCTGCTTCAACCACCCGGCATTAATTCTGCTCGTCAAGACACAAAGTTGGTGAATTAACTCCAATCCTTGGCACAGAACCTTCATTTCCAGAGCAATTCACTCAGGGATCCAAGTGTTTCCTCCAAGATGCATGACCAAGTGGCTCAGCTGGCTTTTATCACAGTGGTAGCAGTGCTGGAACAAGGTAATAATAATATCTATTCCTAAATGACATAATATAGTCTTTTTCTACCACCTATACAGGTACTGCTGTCCTTACCCCCAAATATTAGGTCACCCGACTTTTTTTTTTTAAGCCAAATTTAAAAGTCAACCAGGACATCTAGCAGGGAGTGTCAACTGATATATCGTCAACTGGACGAAACTCCTAGACATACAGAGACCCTTATTTTTATGTGTAATATACTTGGAACATAACTGTCAGCAATCCGTAAGCCAGGAACAGACTTTGAAGGCTGTTCCATGTGCATGGTCCAACTACCTCATGACATCAATTCTAGAGATTGCTTCAAAGCACACACAAAGCGCACAAAGCAGATCTGCCAAGCTGACAAAGTGAACAAATATAAAGGGAATCTGTCAGGATATATTTATGGCAGATGCAGTTACTGACTTGTTTATGAAGGTGCAGATCCTGGAGTCATCATCCCAATCCTTCACCACTTAGCTATCAACAGCAATCCTGGTCTACAACACTATCTTGAATACTACTTAATCACAGACTAACCTCTTCCTATGCTGGGAAGCTCTGCGCTGATGTCCTATAGATATGGTGCCAAAATGACACAATATAGTTCTCTCAGCATAGAGCTATAACATGATGGCATAGGCATCATATAAATCATCATAGAATAGGTGCACACTGTTCCATATCAAGTCTATATAGAGAAGATTTACCTTAATGAAGTCACATGGACAGGTGCTACAAGTGCCCTGATGTCTCTATGAGGTATCCAATACGCTGGTCCTCAGGGAGTCCTCTCCCCTCCCAATGTGTCACGCCATAGTCACTATCCAGGCTCCTGCAGAAGTATAACAGTAAAACACATTGAACAGAGTCATCTGTTAATTCACCAGAGGTCACACCTAATCTAAATAAGAAGAAAAATAAGGAGAGTCAGTTACTTATTTATATGCTATGATGAAAATGACAATTCTTTTTATATTATGTGACACATAATTAACAAAACTGGATGTGACATTGATTCTATTTCCATTTTATATGTCTGTTCCAATTATAATTATTAGATCTAAATAACTGATATATCTTTGAATATGACAATTATGTGTATTTAGTCTGTGGCACCATAACAAAAACCCTTTATCTTTTTGGTGTGTAATGTTGTATCTATAGGTTTTATGCAGCAGCTGTTACTGGCCACCACTAGAGTGCGCTGTTAGAAGATACAAGAACCAGCTCTGTACTGGGCTGAATGAGAAGCCTCTCTGCTGTCTCCAACAGTGCCTTTCAAAGGCGGCAGGATGCAGCTGCTGCACTATGCGAACTGCATGTATACCCAAGCTGCGGAGTGAATTCTGCTTTCTTATTCAGTTAAGCAGGCTGCAGAGACGAGTAACAATAAAGCATGTGTACCAAAATTGCAATCAACTTTTAGCTTACTCATTTTCCTTAAAGGAGAACTATGAGGTGAGTGCTTTTCACTCACCTCATAGTTCTAGCCGACCTGTGACAATGAGGCTGTCACAGGTCGGCTCAGTAGATCGGGAGGAGAGCGAACACATACCAGCGTTCGCTCACCTCTCGATCCTGTCACGGCTCTCTGCCGTGACAGGGGAGGGGCTGGATTCCCCCCCTCCCCACTCCGATCCGCCAGCGCTGAGTGGTGGATCGGATGGGGGAGGGGGCGGGTACAGCTGGCTCTGTCTCTAGATAGGTAGAGCCAGCTGTCAGTCACGCAGCTGGGCGGATCCCGACACAATTGTCGGGATCCACTTCAGCTGCGGCGTCTCAGTATACCGCGATCACGGACACTCAACCCTTTACAAATATAGGTCTTCTCAAAGATTGCAGCAATAACTTCCTTGTTCCTTTAGAACAAAAAATGTTTACATCTATTAATATAGTATGTTACTTTTACTATTCCTCTGTACTTATGACATCTGGACTCTTACAGCATACTTCTCCATGCAAGTCATATGGGCACGCCGAAAATACAAGATCTCTCCTCCAAATACATCGGGTCATCCAACGTTTGAACGGATTTTTCGAGCACAGTGAGTTAACATTGGTTTGGATTTATTTTATATGGGCATTAGCTGCAAGTGTTTTCAAAATATGCAGATACATTATCTTAGTACTTATCATATGTTAGCCCGCCCCCATCATGTTGCATGAAAGATTTGTTTTTGTTTTTTGTAACACTGTCCACTAAGATCTGTTATGTAAAGTCCAATGAGCTTTTAATGAGATGATCTGGGAAAAGATTTATACAACAAACTCTGCTGAGAATTTAACAATAGTACAAGATTTATGAGGCAATAAGAGACATTATCCATAAAAAAAGGCATTTACCCCATAACCTCTAAGTGGCTTGAGACCCAGCCTGTTTGCATACCACCAAGCAGCACACATTTCACAATAGCCCAAAGTACTACACTGGGCCCTTTCTCCCAATGGGTCCACGTGGAAGCTCTCTCATGGTCCCTGCTGTCAATAACTCACTGATAGGTACACTGAGGCCTCCTATCTAGTGCCCTACATTATCTTATTCTCTCTTCATATGGGACAAACAGGAAGGCAAACATGCATTAAGCTTTCTGCATACACCACGAGCACCTATATTGAGTAACCCAGAATTTTAACCTGCCCACAGACCAGTACTGTACCAATGGTGGACAAATAAACCTCCAATTAAACTTCTATGATCTAATCTGACATCATCTGTAGAGGATGGATCCCCTCTATTTTTAATTTACAATACACCCAGTGGCATAACAATAGCCATAGCAGCCCACGTGGCTGCTATGGGGCCTGAGGTGGGAGGGGGCCCTATTAGTGGGGCTGATTAGGAAAACTAAGCTGTGAGGTTTCCAGTATAGAAGGGCTAAACGTCAGAGCTCAGGATCCTCTAGTCACAGATCCCCCTCTCTGCAGTAAGAAGTATTTGCTTATTTATCTTAGTAGTATAGATGTTTTCCCCTCTAAACTTCTGCTACAGACTGTATTAACCCTGTGTCTAATGCAGTCACAAATTCCAGAGTGTCACTACTGTTAAAGCATTACAAGAGGGCTGAGGTTTGTGGTTCTGCAAAATAGTTTAATGAAACTGGAATTCAAAGAAGTTTATATTAGGCTTGGAGTAAGTGTACAAAAACATTAATCATTTATAAAATAATAATTATCGTTATTATTATTAGCGGCCTCAAAGTTTTGCTGTGGGGCTCCATGATTTGTAGTTACGCTCCTCACCACACCTATTAAAAACCTTCTCTATATGCTACAAAGAGAACAAGACTGTGAAAAAGCTCTGGAAATTCAGGACTGGCATGCAATTGTGGACATCCATGGAGAAGACCTTATGACTTAATATATTTAGTAACTCATCTGGTTAATCTACCAAAATCACCAAAAGAGCCTTGTTTTTTAAATAAAGACGTGAGACCAGAGGCGTAACTAGAAACCTCTGGGCCCCGGTGCAAGAAACCATGAGGGGCCCCCCAACCCCCCACCACCATGGGAAGGAGCTGCGGAGAGTTAGCCTGCTGGAAGCTGAGGTGGTTAATGGACCCCTCTTCCTCCTGTCTGGGCACCCCCAAGTGATGGAACTACCAGAGTCCCAGCTGCAACTGGGCCCTGGCGTTCCATCACTTGGGGGGGCCCATTAACCACGAAGGTGCAGACAGCTCACAGCACGCAGACACTCTGCAGCTCTTTCCCATGGTGGGTAATATGGGGGTGTGGGCGGTCTCACCAGGGCTGCGGGCGTGCTCACCAGGGATATGGGCAGTCTCATCAGGCAGTCTGCCTGGTCTTACCAGGGCTGGTTTCAGGTCATAGAGTGCAGGGTTAGGGCTGCTGACTGCTCGCCAAAACTCCATGTCCGGGTCGATCTTGTCTCTCCCCCTCTGCATGACACCGCTCCTAGACCCCTCCCTCCTCCTTCCCAGGGCCCTCAGGTGCAGAGCTGGCCCTGGCAGGGCCGGGAGGCAACCGGCAGCTGATTCTGTGATGCCCGGTCCACACTTCTTCCTCTCTGGGCCTCCTCCCCACAGACTGAACACCAGGGCCCAGTCACGATTGTGACTGCTGCGACCCTGGTAGTTCCGCCAGTGCATTGGACACATGAATTCGCTACACTTTGACAGACCACTGAGACTTGGGAAGAACAACCTTTTTCTCTTTTCCTCTCTTCCTCCATCTCTTCTGTTTTCTACACTCCCTACGGTTGACTGCAGCTCGATTACAGAGTAGGTCTGGCCCTCCTGTCCTGTTCTTTTTCTTTTTTTATGGAATGATATACCTAAACAAAGTTGGTAATCGTTATCATTGATAGTATGCTAAAAATACCCTTACATTGTATGTACACACATTTGTTGAATAAAAAAAAACCCACCGCAAAATAAGATCAGTATGTGGTTGGAGGAAATGTGCCTTTAGTGAAATATTGTTGTATATGGTGGCAGTTGTGTTCCTATGGTTTGTACTTCTCTTTTTTACAAAACAGTCAGAAGATTAAATTAAAAAAATAGTTTAGGCAGCATTAGGGAAGGAAGTATTAAGCAGCATTGCACAGAAATGGTTAATGAGCACCTGGCATGAGCCTAATGCAGTAACTGTAAAGGTGGCCATACACTGTACAACCATTGCAAGACCTTAGTCTTGCGATGGTTGTAAAGTGATTTAAAAAACGTACGATCTGCCCATCTTGGACAGGCAGATCGTACTCTCGATCATCGCAAGCCCGCCCCACTGAGGGGCGGGCTTCCGATGACCGCAATGCTGAACGGGCAGCGTGCGCACACCGGCCCGTTCGGCATTTGTCTCCCGAGCACTGTTCAAACCAGCCGAAAGTCGTACGATTCTCGGCTGGTTTTCTAGCGTGCTTCTTAGACAAAAGACGTGCGACCGTACAGTAGAAACGGTCGCACGTCTTCGTTCACACTGTTCGATTCTCGTACGATCGCGGGATTTCCCGCGATTCTCGTACGAGAATCGAGCAGTGTATGGGCACCTTTAGCTGTGACTAATGCCTTGTGCAGTCTGTCCAAATCATAAAGCTGATGGCAGTCTTCTCCACCGGCGAAAACTGCGAAAGAAATACGGGTCACATATGAACAATGAATTATATGGTCTGAGTGTAAGTAATCGGCACTTTTTTTGTGGAAAAAGATACCTTCAACAGTATGTCTTTTGACAGATTCTCATCTTGTTTGCTCGGAATTATTAAAACTGTAATTACATGCTGTTTAGCAAATACAGTATACTACCTGGGGTCTCATCATGGGAGGACCAGCCCATTCTCCTAAAGTGTTAACCCCTTCATGACTGAGCTAGTTTTTAGTTTCTGTTCATAAATGACTGACACACTTTTGACATTTTTGCTGTGTGATTCTTCCACGTCAGTAATATACTTTCTTACAAAGTGCACCCACACATATTATATATTGTTTTTTAGAGGACAGATAGGGCTACATATTTATATCACATATGTGTGTCTAACGCCTCACTTAGGACAAATAAAATATAAAAAAAGAGGAAAAAACGTTTAAAAAAAACACTTTTACCAGTTTTGATTTGTAGTATTTTTTTACAAAACCAGCACAGCTAAAAAAAAAAATGCAATAAATAAATTCATTTGTCCTTTATTTTATTTTTCTTTACACTTTACTATTTTTTTTTTTTTACACTTTTCACTATTTTTTAAAAACTTTGATTTTATTTATTTAATTATATCAAGCAGTCATTGTGAATTAATCTCACTGTTACTGCTTGATAAATTAATACATTTTTGGTTATTAGGCTGTTTCAAACTTCAGAACAGCCAATAATAAGTTAGTGACACTGATCCTGCAGCAGTTCAGGATTCAGCTGTCACTAAAGGTTTTCTGATCGTTCCAACAACGATCAGAAAACTGAAACATTTTTCTTTCAGGAATAGACACATTATGTATCTATTCCTGAAAGTGAAAGAAAAAAAAAAGCCAGTATACCATCGAGAGAGATATCTCTAGATCTATAAGCGCTGTCAGAATGCCGGCTTTTGCCGACATGCTTGCCCGCTCTGCTTTGACTCTCACACCCAATATTAAGGTATCAGGTGTCTGAAAAAGGTTAACCCTTTCAATAATGAATGCCGCTATACTGAGGCATCCATTAATGAATGGTAACCGCTGATTCTCAGCGGTTATCAACCCACTAATGCAGCAAATGACTCGTCACGTACAGTGTACGTGACGAGTCATTTGGTCCCTTTGTGGTGGGACGTACAGTGTAGTCTCCCGTCACGAAGGGGTTAAACTGAAATAATTGTGCGTCCCATAGCAATTTAATGTGAAGGACACCAATGGTACAAGTACAAGTCTATTCATGTATCTAAATAGCCAAAAGCATGCAACCTGTTTTGAGGGTTCTGAATGGCCCCCTCATCAGGGCTTAAACCTTGTCAATTCAAAGTGCAAGGATTGTTCCAGCAGCTGGAGTGATCCTAGCATTCGAAATTGTGTGAATTCTGCAATCATTTAGTGTCCAGGTACCTACTCTGTTTGCAATATTTTAAGCCCTGATCTAGGGAGCTATTCAAAAGCACCCAATGGTGATAGCTTGCTTTGGATATTTTTATCATTACATAAATATAGATCATACCATCAGTCAAGCACCCTCTGTTCTTTACACTATGGGGGTCTATTTATAAATGTTTTCACCCAAGATTTATAAAATGTTTACCCAAGAATCACACATTTTTAGTTGAATCTCACTTGATAAAATATGTGAATCTTGGGCGAAAACATTGATATACACCCATACACATATATATATGTATATTTGTTGGAAACACACCTAGTGGCCCCCTAATCTGAGAGCGCATATGGCAGTTACTGAACACCAATATCTGATTGTTAAAGACTCCCACGATTGTCATAGTAAACCGACAGATGAACTGATACCGATACCAGTATCGTTATCAGTGCCGATACTGAGTATTTGGGTGAGCACTCCTACTCGCCCAAATGCTCCAAATGCCAATCCCAATACCAGAACTTTCCAATATCAGGAAGCCAGGCGGCGAGTCATTGCACGCTGCCAGTCTCTATGCTCCCTCCTCACCAGGGAGCTGGCTTTCAGGCCAATCAGGGAGCTGGCTTTCAGGCCAATCAGGAAGCCGAGGGGCGGGTAATAACTTGTCTCCCGGCTTCCTGATAGGTCAGAAGGCTGGCCAATCAGGAAGCCAGGTGCCGAGTCATTACCCGCCCCCCCGGCTTCCTTAATGGCACTTCCGGTATATGTATTTGGTATCAGCAAGTACCAAAAAAAAATATCGGTACCGTACTGGATACCGAAAAAACTATTTCTATTCTACCCAGAAACATAAATGGCTTCATTTGAAAGGTCCCTGTGACATTGTTTAGAGCTATTTAAAAGTGAAGCCTAGGGATGCACGGATACCAGGTATTGGTATCCGTGCTGATACTGGGCATTTTCAGGAGTACTTGTACTCCTGAAAATGCCCCAATATCAGAAACCGATACAGTTGCTTTAATTTTTCAAACTGATTCAGCTGCCTGAGGTCCTGCACTTGCTGGGGACCTAGCAGCAGCCTTCTTGGGAACCATGTGGTGCCTGTTTATACCGTTTCTAAGACCCTCCACCCGAGACATCAGGCCGGCACCCCAGAACAGAGCAGCAGCATAGAGTATGTAGCAAATTCATATACTATAATTCTTCATTGCTGTATAATGTACTGATAAGATTTGTAGTCTATAGCTGATGGTATTCTTCGCTGATGGTATTCTTCATTGCTCTATAATGTATTGCTGGCATTTATAGTCCTCTATAGCTGATGGTATTCTGCAATGCTGTATAATGTTTTGCTGGGATTTGTAGTCTATATCTGATGGTATTCTGCATTGCTCTATAATGTATTGCAGGCATTTATAGTCCTCTATAGCTGATGGTATACTGCATTGCTCTATAATGTATTGCAGGCATTTATAGTCCTCTGTAGCTGATGGTATTCTGCAATGCTGTATAATGTTTTGCTGGGATTTGTAGTCCTCTATCGCCAGTGCCATTCTGCATCACTGTATAATGTATTGCTGAGATTTGTAGTCTTCTATAGTTAGTGGTATTCTGCATTGCTGTATAATGTACTGCTGGGATTTGTAGTCTATATCTGATGGTATTCTGCATTGCTCTATAATGTATTCCTGGGATTTATAGTCCTCTATAGCTGATTGTATTCTGCATTTCTCTATAATGTATTGTATGTATGGGCCTGTAAGACTATATAAATGTATCTAAACTTTATCATAATTGCCTCTGCATTCGATTATCACTGGTTTTAGTAATAACTTAATTCCTAGATCTGAAAGTAGAAGTCTAGGAAATGGCCTGGAGGGCCGGATTCGGCCACTGGGCCTTGAGTTTGACACATGTGTTCTACAGCTTGGAGTCAGTGGCAGAACTACCAGGAGCGCAGCTTTAGCAACTGGGATCGGGCCCTGGCGCTCCACCACTGTCCTAAAATCATTAGTCTGTATTGTTTTAGGAAAACTGTCACATGACACTAAAAAAAAGGCATCCATAATTGGTATGGACGAGTACTTGAGGGAAAGTATCGGTGCTTGTACTCCCTCTGGAAAACTAGGGGAGGAAAATGTCCCAGGGTGCTTAAAAACAATGTGGGCTACAAAACAATTTACACTGTTGCGTGTTAATGTTGAAACGCTCTAAAATACATCTGTCCAACTTCCACATAATAAAAATAGTGTCTGTTCCCATCTCTGCGCTGCAGTGTCGTGTGTTTGAAAAATACATGTCTGTTTTTTTTCTGTGATTTAGTGAATTAGTGCCAATGATATCCTACTGCACTTCTTACCAATATAACTCGAGTATAGGTGCTGAAGTGACAGAGGATGGCCAATCCAAGAAGATACAGAATGTCACCAGCACACTGGAATCAAGTGTGCAAAATCATCTTTATTGACACATATACATCTTGCCACAAAGGCAGCAATGTTTTGGGGCTACTTTGGGTCCCTTCATCAGGCACAATATGTTCATCAGGCTTGTCAGTGCACGACAAAACGCAGGGAATTGCACATTGACACATGAAAATCCAGCTGCCGGATGCTACAAAATAACACCTCTACACAAACACATAGATCTAAATGGCCCCCAAATCTCTAACTTATCTCTTCCTTCTCTAAGTCAGCAAAGGGAAATACAAAGATAACATGATGACGAGATCATTTCCCCTTACCATTAAAACCAACAAGTACATTTCTGCTGTAATTCATAGTTCCTCATCCTTCACCACAACTATAATGGATATTGATACAAATGGTATCTACTCAGTACAGTACAGCAGACAAAGCCCTCGTTGTTTTAAAGCTTGAAGCTCAATGCTCCAAATGCTCAACAACCCAAATCGCAGGCTTTTAAATATTGCCAGTTCACATATGAGCACTCAAGTGACTGAAGCTCGATGCCTGAACCTCAGAAAAGTACAGGAGATACGTTTGAAGCAGAATGGGCCAGTTTTGGTCCCGTAGACTTTGAGAGAAGTGCCTGAATGAGACTTTTTCAACCATCTCCTTCTCCTGGTAACTAGCTTTCTATTGGCTGAAACAGAAATGTTCAAGTCTCAAGTGTGAATGCAGCCTTAGGCCTCATTCGCACGGACATGCACAGCTGTACAGCGTGCACGCCCATGCAGAATTCTGCACCCAGGAACAGCTGCGTGCATGCCCGTGGATGCAGTCTGTGTGAATAAGGCCCTAAGCATGAACATAAAAGATTGATCCAGATTGATACTAGGTGCACACATATACATATAGCAAAGACCATGTGCAAATTGCAGTATCTAATGGTTAGTCAAAAATCATCCTTCTCTGACCGGTACAATACAGAAATACCGAGTAAGATTACTATCATACCGAGGTTCTTGTTTTAGCTACATGATTCAGCAGATGTTATCTGCCCATTAATACAACTTTTCTTGTTAACGACAGCTGAAAACTTCTGCTTAAACAGGAACTCCAGGAAATAACTAAATTAACCCTTGCAGTGGGGCAACCCCCGGACTGCAAGGGTTTACAGCTTGTTTTGGTCTCGGGGCCAGAATACAGAAGATATACTCACCTCATCCTCAATTCTGCCTGGCTGCTACACCGGTCCCCACAGCCACTTCTCCACCGGGCTCCAGTGGTCTAAGTCCTGCTGACATCGTCATGTCTAATGGAGATCCATTCACCTGTATTAGACATGAGGACGTCAAGGGACATACCACAGCCAGAGTGAAGGGACTCCAAGGATCATGTGACTATTTCTTCTGTGTTCCAGACAAAACAAGCAGTTAACCATTTTAGTGCAGAGGTAGCCTTACTGCAAGGGTTAATTTTGTTAATAGCTGGAGTTCCTCTTTAAACCTCCCAGCCGGCCGTTGTAAAAAAACGGCCGGCTCTCTAGATTTGAGCGGGCTTCTTTAGACGTATGCTCAGCCACGACCACTCGCACGCGCCGTCTGGCGCACGCGAGCGGCAAAGACCCAAAATTTAAAAACAGGCAGCGATGCCTGTTAACATACAAGCGATCCGCCAGCTATGGAGCCGTTTTCGTACGTAGGGGCACCCGACGTGTGTTTACGTTATGAAGCGCATGTTCGCAGGGGCCTTTACATTTTTTACATTATTTTTACATTTATTTCTTTTGATATTTTTTAAAACGGTTATTTTTACTTTAATTGCTATGACATCTAAAAGACCCCCAGTATCACCTTTACACTAGAAATAAGCTATTGAAGCAGATTGCACTTCCATAGCTTATAGCTGGGCTTCAGGAGCCCAACACTAACAGCTATGGGACCGGGAGGGATGCAATCTGCATCGCTCCCGCTCCCATAGTACAGGGAGGGGATCGGTGAAAAGAGGTTCGATGATCTCATCAGCTTCCTCCTGACACCCGAGAAGCCGGTCCTGGACCCGTAGGAGGGGCAGCGGAGCCCGGAAAACACGACAGGTGACCCAACAGTCAGCTTTACAAATGTAAACAGAGTACCAGTGGCTACTGTTTAAATGAGCCCGATGCCAGTGACGTATTATGCATGTCACTGGTCGCGATGGGGTTAATTTGTTTTACTTTTTTATCCACCTAACTATACTGTTATCACAACCAGGGCTATCTCTATAATGAGGCAGCCTGAGGTAGTTGCCTCAGGGGGGGTCTCATTGGGGGGGGCGGGTGCAAGCCATAGTGCCCCCCTCATATCTTAGCAACCTGTCACTGTTGCCTTGAGCTGAGCTGGATGCTCTGGCTAGCGTCTCGCAAAGCTTTGGCAACCGGTGAAGTCAGTGAGCAGCGCGGGACAGCAGACAGAGCAACTGACGGCATGGTCCAGCATTCACCGCCGCCCCTGCCACCCCCAACCCTCCCTTGCAAAAAGTGAACAAGTGACTATTGCCTTCCCTTCGTTGGGCCGCCTCGTGACTCCACGAGATGTTGAAAGGTGATGCGAGGAATCTGACACTGCACTGTTGCCCTTCTGTTGTCTTGTACCAGTCTTGCCACTCTCCGTTCTGCCCTAACATTGACTAGTCGCTGACGGCCACAATTCGCACGTTTAGACCCAGATTTTCAGCTGACAGTCCAGTCTTTAAACACTTTAACAACAGCTGCTCTTGAACATTTAATGAATTCTGCTGTTTTGCTGATACTCGCTCCATGGCTCAGAGCCCCAACAGTCACCCCACGTTCAAAGGCTGATAAATCGTGTTGTTTACCCATATCTTCAGAAAAAAATCACACTTAAAAAAGAAAAAAAATGTTTTAAGTCCCTGCCTCCCACATACACACGCATATATGCGTGGGGTGCGCCTACGTGCGAAAACACAGATTGCGCCTATTGTGCCGCACATGTTACATATCGCCGCAAACGTCGCAGTGAGAGCAATAATTTTAGAGCCATTAATCACTGATAACACTAAACTGATGAGCAGTAAAAGAGTTTTAATCGTCGCCTATGGGCGTTTTTTTGCGATTTTGCGGGCGCTTGCAATTTTAAGGCTTGACATGTTTGGTGTCTATTTACCCGACGTGACCCCGACTTTTATGTTTTACTAAAAATATGGGTAAGAATAAATGTTTTATAACAGAACGTAGGGAAACTTTTTCTTTTTTTTTTTACATTTACGGTACTTTTTTCATTATATAGTAACCCCCCCCCAGTGGTGATAATATACCTCCAAAAGAAAGCTCTATCTGTCCCCAAAAAATGTTAACATAAATTGCAAGGCTATAGTCCGGTCATGCTGACTGGTGAAATTTTTGACTGACTGGTGAGACACCATCAAATTTTTCAAGCCCTGTATATGTATATATATGTATATGTAGATATAGATATATATCTATATAGCTACACATACATACATACACTACTGAAGCCAAAGGATCAGCATAGGCAGCCTACAGATACAGTAGATTCCGGCGTAGGAGCGATCATTTGAGACTCAAGCACTCTTTTCCATTATAGTGTCTTTATTTATATTCCTACAGGCTGAACTGCACTGAATATTTCCCAGTCTTCCTCTCTGTTCTTTGGGTTGGAGGAATATAATATTTATATTGCAGAGAACAGCAGTGAGAACAAGATTTGCCATGCATTATGGTCACTGGATAGAGCTGAGGAGCATAGGAAATTCCTATGTTCCTTGATTCCATCTAGTGGTCATATTGCTCTGCAAATAAAAATAGTTGCTGATGCAAGAAATTCCTGTAAAAGAAGAGTGTAAATAGTAATTTTACCCCACTTCTCTGCGGGAATCGTCTCCCAAATTCTATGGGAAATGAACACTTCTGGGAGTGTTGAACTCCTGGATCCCCTGCAGGCTTACTGATTCCTCCCTCTGGCCTCAACATCACTGTATAACTTATAGGATAACACCCCTATTTAAACATATAGAGAATTATACATAGTATATGGGGCTTTGTCTGTACACTCACGAGCCTGTATTCATATTTCTAAAACCAGTATGTATTTGTATTACATAAAAACCACATTTACATGTTAAAAAAGTATTCATGTGCGAGGAGCACAACCTCCCAAATGAAACCATACAGTCTGCATAAATGCTTAATTTAATCCACATATAATTATGTTAAAATAACATAAGTATCAACATGGATGCATTCAAATGCTTCATAACTTTGAAGCTCTGTAGTGGATATAATCCTCAACGCATTTCACAAGAATCGCTACTTCAGGAGAAGGGAGTACATTGTAATACAAATACATATTGGTTTTTGAGATATGAATACAGGCTCGTGAGTGTACTACAAAAGCCCCACGTACTATGTATAATTCTCCACATAGCGGTAGAATGATCCATCACTGCAGTGAAAGGTCAACAGCTACAGAAGAGTAACACCTATAATACTACAGCATGTTGATTGTAAACTAATCTGATATTAGCATAGCAGAGAATGAGATCTCCCTTTTTCCAACTTTACCCAGGAATTGCAGCCATCTGTGGTTTCCTTTACCTCTACGCTCGGTATGAATATTTCAATGGCTATACAGCCTCTGCTCAGGGGAGGTATGTGGAGTTTGTACACTTTAAACTTTTTTTATTAGAAACATTTTAACATTCCATCACTTTTATCCTATTAGTATGGTGTAGCCAGGTTGGCTCTACCCAGCATTTAACCTCTAATGTCTATGGATAGCTGGAGAGGTCAGGACTGCAGAATATCTACGCCGGTGTGGTCTGCTTTGCTTTAGTCCTCTCCGTGGGGGTGGGCGCAACAACATGGAAGAGAGCACCCCCCTGAAATGATGGCAGATAGCAAAGAAGGTAATTCTGTTGCTATCTGCTGGGTTTTTTTAGTGTTCTGACTGCTGCTGCCGTCAGGAAAAAAAGAAACGGCATAGGAATAGCTAGATTGCTATCGGCTATTTCAATGTGCAATAGCCAATAGCAGATTAGCTATTGCACCCGCCCTCTGCTGCTGTCAGTCAGCAGAGGTGGACCTGATGGAGAACTTCAGGTCCCCCTCTGCTGATTGACAACAGCAGAGGGTGGGTGCAATAGCTAATCTGCTATTGCACATAGAAATACCAAATAGCAATCTAGCTATTAGTTCCTTTGCCGTTTGATTTTTTCTGACTGACGACAGACGGCGGTCCCCGATGTCAGAAAAAAACAAAACAGACAGCACAGAAAGGTTTACTCTTCGAGATCGAGCAGAGTAAACCTTTCCGGGAGAAAATGTTTCTCTCTCCCGGGTGTCCGGGAGCCGCTATCTAATAACATCCGGGTGAGTTGAGCTATCTGAGAACTAGTTGTTCTGTGTTGAGATTTATAGGGCGAATGGCTCTGAAAATTGTTTATAAATAGACCTATAGTGTTTCTAAACACAATTGTCCGATTGTTATCCAGTAGAAAATGTTAAACTTTGCTTCCTCTCCCTGCAGGCTTAGGCCGATGTACATCAGTTCAGCCTTCATCTGGATTCTCATTGGATTGTCTTCTCTCGGCCTAATCGAGTTTTTCTTAATAAGAAACTTTGGTATCAGCATCAAAGAGAGTCTTCTTTGGTGGATTTTATGAGCACACCTGTTTATTTGTTTTACTTTTTTACATTCATTTACTTTTAGCAGCCAGTCGTAAATGTTCTTTTCTTTGAGCTGAGTACTTGTAAAAAAAAGATATTACTGCTGTACTTGCTGTGAATGAAAAATTGGTTTTATTATGAGTTTTTGTGGTTGATGGCAGAAGAGTGTCTGCTCAGACATAGTTGATTCTGTATGCACCTGGAACACTTTGCCTTCCTCTGTGTTTAAAATCACAGCAGGAGAGTAGTGGTTTATTGAACACAGTGACGACTGCACCTCCCCGTACGCTAGGGAGCCTTTAATAGATGTTGAAGGAGGAAGAGTATCATAATTATTTCCTTCACATTCAAACAGATTAGCAGTTATATAAACAGCATATGTATCTGAAGGTACATTTAAAACCCATGAAAGCAAAATTAGGTTGCACACAAAAACAATTTGCTGAAATGATTGAGATTAGCATGTATACTCATATAGATAACATGGTTATTGATGGTAAAATGGTGCAATGGTAAAAACACCCGTCAGGTTATTTTTTTGCTGTCTGATCCTATTGAAAAGATTGCACTTCACTTCCTGTCCCAGAGAACCAACTGGAAGTGAGAGGAAATCTCATCAAAGTGAGGTGAAATCCCTACATACCTGTCTGTATTGGAAAAGTTACCTATACCCCCTTTTCCAGCAATTATAATCTAGATTAATAATAGTAGTCACCAGGGCAAATAAAGAAGTGAACCTCTATGGTGTGGATACCGACAGCAACATAAACCTTACCAAGGGTTTTAAAAGTTCCACACATTTCTGCTTTTAGATACACTTTAAACCTTGACCCAACTAAAATGTGACACTATCCCAAACACGTGACTCTTAAGCTGGCCATACACCTATAGATTTTCTATGGTCAGATGGAAAAAGTGCAAGATTCCTCCATCTAAGCTAAACTGTGTGGATGGAGGACTGGGCCAACTTCAGTATCTGGCTGTCAAAATACCTGAACAATCTGATTGGATGCAGGCACTGTTCAGGTGTTTTGAGAGCCAGCGAGGCCGACTAGCAAGATACTGAACTTGGCCCAGTGGGAGATTCCTCCATCCACACAGTGTAGTGTAGATGGGGGAAACTGTTGCACTTTTTCCATCTGACCATAGAAAATCTGCAGATAATCTATAGGTGTATGGCCAGGCTTTACCCTTAGCCTTACGTTAAACCTGAATGTAACCATTAAAGTGACACTAAACTCAGTAGTTAAATCTTAAAAATACATTCAAACACCTTAACTTTTAGCAAAAATGTTATCTTATTTGTGTATCACTTGGCTGTCCTTGGTGCCGACAGTGTCCTTCCTTCTGAAGGATGGCTACTTTTCTTACCCATGGTCTCTGTTTGTTTAAAAGTAGCCATCGCTTCAAGCTCACCCCGGTGATGGACTAAAATCTCAATACAAATGAGTAAACTAAATGTGAGATTGTAGTCCATCACAGGATTAAGCTTGGAACGTTGGCTACTTTACAACACACACAAGGACCATGGGGACCAAAAGTAGTCACCCTCCAGAAGGAAGGACAGTGTCAGCATGAATTCAGAGATGATATGAGGCTCTACAGCCAATTGAGTGATACACAAATTACATTTTTGTTACTAGTTAAATCTTAGAATTGCATTCAAGAACCCTAACTCCTGAGTTTAGTGTCACTTTAACAAAGAACTCTTAGCCTCCCCTAAAACGGAACCCCATACCTCTTACCCCTAACCCCCATCCCTAATTCAATCCTAGTAAATTTGCAATTACCTTGTCTAGAGCTGAAATCTCTCTTTCCTGTGCCGAGATGTATCAGTGCCAAGAACCAGTGATATATATTAAAGAGAATCACTCACAAAATAGCTCATGCAACGTCTTAATAAAGCTGAAGATATTCTAAAGCTGAACAATCGACCTGGTATCTGGCCATACACAAAAACGTTACAGCAGTCAGCCAATCCAATCCTTTAGATGTAAACACCCCCCTCAGGCACAATAATGGTCTGAACCAAGTTAGATAAACTTCAAGTAACAAAAAAATAAGTAAAACTCAGCAGTATAAACATTGCAGTATGCAGCCTTAGGAGACTCAGCATAGTGAGCTGAACAGTTGTCTGTACTGACATCTCAGCTACATGATCATTTCCATTTGCAGGTGTAAACAGTACACAGCCACAACTCAGATTCAAATAAATAAATGTAAAGAAATCTGTGCTACTCCAATTTATATTCCAATTATTATTTATTTACTATTACAGGTATTTATATACCGCCGACAATTTATATAGTGCTTTTACACAGTGCACATTCACATTAGTCCCTGCCCTCGAGAAGCTTACAATGTAAGGTCTCTATCTCACATGCATACATAGAGGGCCAATTCAGACAGGAGCCAATTAACCTTCCAGCATGTTTCAATTAGCAGCATGCACAACACGCTACACAGTCTTAGTACGTACACTTTTTCAGGATTGCGGCATCTCAGTAATCAAGTCCACCACCTTGTAGAGTAAACGAGATGTGACCTCCACCGAAAAGTAGAAAAGGTTACTTACCAGATCCTCTGACACCAAACATATAAGAGGTCAGTATAAACGTGTTGAAAGAAGATGTTTTCTGTACAATGGAAATCTAATGCAGTCCAGGTGCTTGGTGTGTTGTATACGAAAGAAGAAACTCAGATTCAATGCCAGAAGTCTTTTATAAACTTACAGCATAAAAGAAAATACAAGTTCATCTGTTTTGATGGGTGCCCTGCTTATGTGAAATGACATAACTATGGCTTTGTTGGGTGTTTTATTCTGAAATGACATAACTACGGCTTTGTTGGGGGCTATATCCTGAAATTACATAACTATGGCTTTGTTGGGGTTTATATCCTGAGATGAGATAATTATGGCTTTGTTGGGGGTTATATTCTGAAATTACATAGCTATGGCTTTGTTGGGGGTTATATTCTGAAATGACATAACTATGGCTTTATTGGGGGTTATAGTCTGAAATTACATAACTATGGCTTTGCTGGAGGTTATATTCTTCCTTCAGCATCTGTTGCAGGCTCCTTATGAGAAGATGTTCTTCTTACCATATTTAATATTGTCCCACTTACCTTCTGCATTGTTAAGCACCAAAAGCAGCACAAAGTAAAGCTGCACATGCAAAACACCCATGTGCCTGCAGCAAAAATGTACTGAACTATATAAGAGCATAATTAGGTCTTACCTTTTTAGAACAATGGAAGCGTTGAATTGCTAACACTCACCTCACCTTCTCCTATGGCATTTTTCTCTCTCTCCTTGCCTAAACCAGTGAGGTGGTGCACTATCACTTTTTTCTAATGATAATTTGAGCTTTGGCCAGTTAGGAAGTAAAGGCTAGCAGGGAAGGTGGCACTTTCATTTTGTTGTTGGCAAGGTGTAGTCTGAACTGACTGAGTGACTTGGCCCTTACAGAACAAGCCCAATACAAACCCATTTGCATAACGCTGCTTCCCACCTACCTGCCTCTGGTCAACCGACAGCACAAAATGCATTTCCATGTGCAAGGAGTATGTGAAAAACTTTATGACATATTGTACACATCTGCATTTACAAAGGGGAAAAACTGGAAGAGTGACTCCAAGCATCACATACATCAGTCAATGTACAATGAATGTAATCCGACAAAAAATTGCCACCATGCTTAATGAGAAATTGTAACCCAATGTACATTGAGTTTTATATAATTAAGCAGGGCTTTTAATATGGCTGGCAGAACTGCACCCTCCCTCCCTGAGTCTACAGTACATTGTAATGAGCTGAAAGAGGTTTGTGAATATTTTTGTTCTGAATGGATAGGCATGTGCACAGTTAGAGTGTAAAGTAGGGGCTACAAAACATGGGGCCCCCGGCTAACTCTCTGTAGTGGCTGTCAGTGTCAACTGTGACAATATGTGTCATTGATCTTAACATGATGTATGAAGGACAGGCAGTAGAAGAGCTGTCAGCATAGTCAGTATAGTACGAGGGAGCAGTGCTGGTGATAAAAGTTACAGTAGCACTAATAATAATAACCATAATGATATTTTTAACTATGATACAAGTAATTAATGTTCTTGCATACACTTACTCTTCAAACTTAATACAAACTTCTTTAAACTATAGCTTCATTTATCTAGTGTTAATGTAGTCGACTAAAACCTTTCCTCATAGTTTTCGTCAGCTGCATGTTTTCAGTGATGAAAACAAAATAAAAACTAAGTTAATAGGAGTAAAGCTATGACCAAAATGCATTGCAATTTTCTCTACTGGAGATTCAGTCAATGAAACTAAACTAAAACTATTCAGATGACTAAAATACGACTAAAACTAAAATGGCATTTAGTTTTAGTCGTATTTTAGTCATCTGAATTGTTACTCCTATTAACTTAGCTTTTATTTTGTTTTCATCACTGAAAACATGCAGCTGACGAAAACTATGAGGAAAGGTTTTAGTAGACTACATTAACACTACATCAAACTTTTTTTTTTTTTAATAGAACCACAAACCTCAGCCCTCCTATAAGGTTTTAAAAGAGGTGAAACTAGGATTTGTGACTGCATTAGGCATACAGGGTTCATTTCAGATAGTAGCAGAAGTTCAGAGGGCGATAAATCTACCCTGCACAGAGTGGCATATGTAACTAGATAATCCTGAGATCTGACTTCAGTCCTATACTGGAAACCTCACAGTTTAGTTTTCCTAAACAGCCCCAGTAACCCCCTTCCCCCTAGTAATGGGGCCTTCTCATACCCCAGGCCCCATAGTGTAGGCTGTAATGGCTATTGTTACACCTCTGTTGTAGAGAGAACCAGGTGGGCATTGCTGAGAATCCTCATCCAGGCTACCCTGTGACCTGGTGTAGTCAGTTAGAGTGTCTCCGATATGCATTTCTAAAGTTCTTCTCAAGTTTGACAGTCATGTAGCTTAAAAAAAAAAAGATGTGTTTTGAGAATGATTGGAAATAAGAATCTGTTATGGAGTTAATCGCCTAGTATTATGGTTAAATAAAAGGAAAACCACTTAAGGCAGCTTGTTTATTATCTTGCACCCATGGCTTGCTTTATAAGGCATTTACATATTAATACGCTCACATTTTTGTGTTTGTAGAGAGATTGCATAGCATTAAATGCATCACCATTACTGGTGTCTAGAGATTAATTAAAGTCTGTTATTAGACAAAACACTCAACAAAGAACAAGCAGAGGAGGATTAGAAGGCTCTTTATAGATCAGTCGTGTCATTTTGGCAAGATGTAGACAAAAGATGATTTACTTTATAATGTTAAGGAGAGCTCTCATTGACTTGGGAGTATAAAACGAAATGCTACATTTAGTGATGAAATACAGAATGTGGCTCATTTGTCATTTTCTTCAGAGACACTAACACTTGTTCTAAATTGTACATTTAAAAGTTAAAGGCCTGGCAATTCTGGCATTCATTTTCTTGGGTCTGACTAGATAAATTCCTATAGACTCACGTATCATCTTCTAAAAGGTCCTGTATCCAGATATTAGGAAGTTAGTTATTCTGTGCTGTGACTTAGTACAATGTGCTCACTGGTTCAAGCATCACCCTCACCCTCACCCTCACTCTGACTCTACTACTGCCTCACCGATAGACATAGGATCATGAAAAGTAGGTTTCCCATCCAACAATTATTTGGCAAGAGGCTCTAATCCTACCAAGAAGCCATGCATGTGAGAAGCCTGGTAAATCTAACTGAAGTGCAACTCACATTAAAAAGGCTCTCCAGCAATTGTTTTTTTCTTTTAGTTTTGGGAAGACTAGGTAGATTTTCCTTCACTGCCAGCCCTGGTGACTTGCAGAACATTGCTATAAGATGTTTCCCCTCTCTCTCGAGTTCACGTTTTATGTATTTCCACAGAAAATCTACCAGGGGGGGTCAGTGACAATGTCATTCGCCCCTAGTGAAATACACGTCAGAAAGACGATTCAAGAGTTTCAGCTCACAGAGGGACACATTTCCAAAATCGGGAACCAGACTGCCTCAAACACTGATGATAATGGATCTATGTACTCTGTAAGGCTCTGCAAAATATGTCATTGATATTGTACTGGACGCCAGGAATGCATCCTGGACGGACGGTATATTTCCCTGATGTTTAGGTCATGGTCCCTTTAAGGGGATTAAACCCCCCCCCCCCCCCCCCCCCACCACGTTTTTTTCG
>NW_017306426.1:846857-865238 GCF_000935625.1 Nanorana parkeri
CCCCCGTCACCCCCCCCCCCCCCCCCCCCTCAAACAGGTTTTGTCAGAAGTTCTCACCAATGCACGGTGAGGGGTTCTGGGGTGATTTTTTAGAAGGGAAACTGCTTTGCAGTCTTGCCGAGACTGGTAGTCCTCAAATGAGACCCAGACTCCGGAGGCTCTGAGAAATATTGGGTGGGAAAGAGCCTCCAACTCTGACTAGAGGCATTCAGGCATGGTAAGGGTCAACCCACCTGCTGGGAGTGTGGAGCTGTGGACTGTCTGCTACAGAGACATTGCTGGGCATCGGTGTCTGTGTTTGGCATGCTATCCCCGAGAAGAGACGTGTGTACACAGGCGGTGAGCCAGACTTTGTTATATTGAAGAGATGTTTTGTTCATGTGTTTTGTTTGCTGAAGACAAGCTATGTCTGTTGGCGTATTTTAGAGAAAAAATAAAGACTTATTTTCCTAACACGGCTGGCTATTGATCAGAACTGCTCTGAATATTACAATATATAAAACTAGAAATAACTAAACATTGCAGATCATTTATCCCTTGCCTACTTCTGTCATGTGTTAGAAGGATAGGGCACTGCATATCACACATACCATGTGATACTAGACTTCACCACCATGTAAACATACTGCGAGGGCTCTAAAAACAAGAAGTCATTACAGGCAAATTGTAACAGCCATAGAAGAAGAAAGCCTAGGAGAAGAAAATGGTTATATGGTTAACAGCTACAGGGATTGAGTGAAACATTTATTCTATCCAGGAAATATTGCAGGACAAAGCAACAAGTTCACAATAGGTCCCTGGCTCCCAGCAGGTATTCCTTTAGCTTCTCCGCTGATCCATTTAGCCACCTGGAGCAAAGAGAAATACCTGGTACTTCCAGATAAAGGACCCCCCCGCAGTGCGAAGTGCAGGGTGCCACAGTGAACAATTGTCTGCCTGCCAGCACATGATCATCACCTGATCAGGGCAATCATTTCCCTCCTGTGACTAGAGTGTGATGGTGAATGATCTCTCAAAAAATGTGTCATTCCGAGGAACATTCATCCCCTTTGGCACCTATTCATTAAAACACAGCTTGTCCCAGATAAAAGAAAAATTTATTATATTTTCATGGATTTCATACTATGAGCTATTTATGAAATGTTTAATAAAATGCTGGATATGTCTTTTCGGGGGACCCGGGACCAGCGCAGTAATATCAGGATAGAGAGTGGGGGGGGCAGAGCAGAGAACGTCCATTCTTCCCTCTGTTCTCTGTGATCAGTGACATAGGAACGCTGAATTCACAGCTCTTCCTGTGTCATCTGTAAAAAAAAAGGAAGTTGTGCTGAAAATACGGCACAATGCTGTGCTGTATCCTCTGTATTGGACGGCATTCTCATAAACAGAAAGTGAAAAAAATTAAATACAAAAAGTCATAAAAATACAAATAAAAAACAACCCTGCCCCCGCCATCTGCGTGTGCGAATAAACGCATGCGTAGGGCATTGTGTGTGTGTGCACTGAGTGCTGCCCCATTCCACTGTGTGCCATATTGTGGTGGTGGGGCAGCAGCGCCCTCTAACACACACAATGTCCATTAAAGGGTAAGTTCCCTTTCTCAGGTAATTTGGGAAAATGGAATGACCCACTTAAATCTGGCCAACTATCCCCCCTCCTGCTATAATTCCCCTCCGCTGATACAGGCGTACTATCTGTACCTCATATTGCTGTCCAGTGCAGCCCTGCGTTATGGATTTTGAATTTCACTAGGAAATTGTGAGCACTCCTTGGTCAGTGCAGTCAGGTGGCAAATATGTCAAGCCTCAAAACTGCCTGTGCCAACAACGTAGTGAAAAATTAAGTTACCCAAAACTGTTCATCTCTCTCCGTGCTCTATCCTGACACCCTCCATTAGGGTCCCTGGCAGCCAGGAGGGACACTTGGTGGAGGGGTGCAGCACCTTCACTCACATATAGTAGCCAAGTGGCATTACAGCCATCCAAATCATTTCAAGCACATAGCCAGCAGCCAGGAATGAAAAGGTAAACAGAATCCTGGCTGTTGTAGCGGCCCGGAGTTTGTTTATGTGCCGGAGTTATAGTTATAGCAGTGGCAGCAAATGGGTTAAATATTAAATCATTTCCATTGATTTCAATGATTAACACAGAAAGCAAATATGCAAAGGTATAAATCCAGCCTAGGATCATTTGGAGTCAGTGGGAGCCGTTCCGTGTGGCATCAGTCATTTTCAGCACCATAGCTTGGACTGCTGGGACCTCAGGAGACCCATATTCAGGTGTATGGGGGAAGAGGGTCTTTTTTTTTTAACGGACGCCTCAGGGGGACAACTTTAATTTTAGGTGCAAAGGATTAAAGTTAGGTTTAAAATAACTTTCTGCTTTGCCAATGTGTACAAAAATACGGCTAAATATGAGTTATCTGATAAAGAACCAACAGTTGCCTAACCAGTGAACAAGAACTGTGCTCAAGTCTGTTCCTGAATCACAGTTATTTGTCCATTGGGCGCCTCTCTTGTTTAGGGTATGCATTTTATGGAAAAGAGAAGTGCATTTGAAAAAGCGGATATAGCAGATTCCAGAGGTTTCACTACAGGCCATAACTAGAGAACAGAAAAAAACAACCTAATTACCACAATTCTGCTGGACAGGTCTTGAGCTATGGGTTGTTACGGTGGGATTTCTGCCAGTGTATCTCGATGTTTACATGTTAGGGGAATGGAAAGGTTTGCTTTAAGGGCAAGCACATGTTATGTATTAGATTTAGGGGTTAAAGGAGAACTATGAGGTGAGTGCTTTTCACTCACCTCATAGTTCTAGCCGACCTGTGACAATGAGACTGTCAAAAATTTAGGAGTTTAGTTTCAATGATATGTTTAGGGATTTCATTGGTTTGAAAGTCAGAGGTTAAAGCTAAACGTCAGTCAGACATACAAACCCCAATTAATTCTGTTATGCATTCAACATAAAATAAGTATATTTCTTTTAAATTAGAACTAGTTCAAGCACGTCACTGGAGGGGCAGAACTAGGAACAAATCCCATCTCTTGCATACACATATGCTGACAAGAGGAAAGAGTAGAATGACTGACTTAAAGAACTAAGGCACGATGGAACGTTCTATTTCTCTCCCTCAGCACAAGTTCTCTTCTCTTCAACATGAATCTGGTATATCAATGTGGTCAAACTAACAATAATCCTCTATTGGTTTCTGTGAACCTCTCTGGAAGCCCTACCTGCTACACAGAGGACGCTAATGTTTACCTGACATACAAATAAGCTTAGCTCACACATACCTCACCATCAACCCTACATTTAACTGTACATTACGAGAGGGTCTTAGATTCAACAGATGGATGTCCCAGTAAGTCTTAGCTCTTGGATATGGGAATGTTTATAGCAAATAATAACAAGTTACTGGTAGTAACTATTCATTTTCTAAACTTTATTAAACTGTGACCCTTTTATTATGGCCAGTGCTTACCAAGTCCCGGTTGGTATGTCTTGCCTAATAGTGTACATTTATCTCATGTACCCCCTAGCAGTGCAGAAATTATTTTCAAACAATCCCTTATATTTTAAACAACTGCAATACTTAATCAGATGTGTTTTCATTGTTTTGTAAGACAAATAAATAATGAATTTGATTTACCAAGCAGAAGAACAACCTGAGGCATATGTCAGACTGGCTGAGAAGCTCTGACCTGTATCAATCAGTATTCAGCAAGCTTCCATTGGAACAGAATTTTAAATTAACCAAGGCTGCTATTACCAACTGGCCAGAAACAACACTTAACTCAATACTCTTGAAAGGAAACGCTGCACACCATTGACGTCGCAATAGAAAAGGCTTTATTCAGCTCCAACAGCTTGCTTGATGCCATTCCATCTTTAAACCACCCACTCTGATCCGTTTCACCCTCACGACTAAGCCTATAAGTGTGAAACGCATCAGTGGTGTGCGGTATGGAGGCAGGGATTGCATCATGCAAACTGTCGAGGTCAGACCACAAAAATATGTGGGGTACACTAGTGGATGAAGTAAATGCCAGCCATGGCCTGTATAAGCAAGTACCAAGGTGAAGATATCAGGCAAAACATAGAGGAGTGGGTTGGTAGAAAAGGATAAGTGAAGTATGTGCATTTATGTTTTAGGGTCCATCCATATATCATAAGTGTACATACTGCACTTATCCATTCTACCAACTCACTTTGAATGGCCTATAATGCTCCTCAATGCATTTGGATTGGAGCTTGGAGCGGTGGCTACTTTACAACACACACAGGGACAATGGGGAACAAAAGTAGCCACCCTGCAGATGGAAGGGCAGTGTCAGCACCAATTCAGAGATGATTTGAGGATCTAAAGCCGAGTGATACACAAACAAGCTACATTTGTGTTGAAAGTTAAGGTAGTGGAATATATTTTTAAGGTTTAACTCCAGAGTTTAGTGTCACAAATGTCTGTTGTAGTAAGATGTTGAAATGTGGATTTTAATGTGTTACCACAAATTCGTCGTTGGGGATTCAGCCTGAATGTTTGCAGGCCAGAAACAACCTGCTACATAAGCACAAATAAGAATTGTTGCTCCTACGTAAAGTCCTTCTTTATCTATTTCTATGCAGACTAGGCAACAAAAAGAAAAAAAAGCTCAGTTCTCAAGCTGCAGATCGTGGGGTTTAGAGTGGGTGGACACAAATTATTATCAGTAGTGAGATTGTAAACTAGGAAGTTGGTTACACAGTGACTTCAGCAGCAACTTATTTTAAAACATTCTTAATTACACCAGAATTCTTTAGTTTCAGAAACCTTTTTTTAAACTATTTACAGTATATGTAATCCCTTCTGGTTAATGTATTTATGTAAGTAAGGTCTGCAAACTGTGACTTAAAGTATATCTAAATAAACGCAATGACATTTAGTTTGCTAAAGCATTATTATCATGAACATTTGCCTTTAAAAATATATATATATATATATTTAACTTTTTTAATTTTTTGTTGCTTTCTTAGCAACAGTGGCTTACATTATTCAGCCGTGCTCGGCCTCAGCATGCTATGACTAAGACCGAACAGGGCTGTAACATGTAAGCAGGTCATCTGGAGTGACATACTAACTACAGTTAGTCTGTATTTCCTTCGGCGTCTGCCACTGATCAGGGCAGTGAGAGAGCTAAGCACAGTTAAAGTAGCATTATGGTCTAGGCCAGTGGTGGCGAACCTTGGCACTCCAGATGTTTTGGAACTACAAGTCCCATGAGACATTGCAAGGCTCCGACAGCCACAACTACCAGAGGCAGATGCATGTTGGGATTTGTAGTTTTGGCACAGCTGGAGTACCAAGGTTCGCCACCACTGGTCTAGGCGTTTTTTACCTTAATGCATTCTCTGCATTAGGGTAAAAATGGCACAGCCGCTTTTTTCTCCCCCAGTCCCCTCCACACTTACCTGTCAGCTGTGCTCGTCCCCTGCCGCCGGTCTGAAGCGATCCTCCGTTCTTCCGGGTTGTGGGGGGAGGATACTGATGGCAGAGGAGCCATAGGCTCCTTCTGCCATCAATTAAAGAGTGAAGGGGTGTGGCCTGCCACAGGGCTGTGTGTGTCTATGTCTATGAACTGTTTTGTACAACTTTGGGACCACTTATTTCAAGAAGAAAATATGATGTGTCTACAACAAGATGTATGACCTATTTAGCAATTGAAGTGGTGAGGAGCTCAGAACCAATCTACATTTGAAGAATGAAGAATTTTAAGCTGTCCTGATCAAAGTGTGCGATCAATACGCTTCTCTCTTCATGTGTGTGACCTTTAAGAATTGCCTTATGTGATCTGGATATGGACTGCAACTGAACTCGATATTAAATGTTTTAAATTAATGAGTTTACCCTTTAGACTTGAAGCCCTTCTGACCTTATCATTTTCCTGCCAGTAACTTCACTGAAAGCATTCTCCAGTGAAGTTTTTCTAAAAAAAAAAGAAAATGATGGGTATAATATTCCTTATAGGATGCAATGTTCAACTGAAAATAAAGTTTTTTGTGCAAAATTATCTTGGTGTGAAGGTGTGTTGATTACATAAAGCATGTACTATACAGAACTTTGCATACGTATTCACCCCATTAGGGCATTTTTTATTTTTTTGTGTAACATTTAAATGGATTTAAAGGAGAACTAAAGTCTCAAAAAAGTATACTTATTAGGGCACTATAATTAGAACAGGATCACATTAATTGTTTTATATATATAAAAAATATTTGGCTCATTTAAAGTATGCTGTGCAAATCAAATAGTAAAAACTCCATTTAAAGTGACACTAAACTCAGGAGTAAAATCCTAAAAATGCATTCCAGTACACTATTAAAGGAGAACTATGGGGTCAGGGCTTTTCCCCATAGTTCTCCTTAGGGTAACGGGAGGACACAAACTAGCGCCCTCCCGTTACCCTAAGCTCAGTATACTGAGACGCCGGAGCAGATCCCGACATCGATGTCGAGATCCGCCCAGCTGCGTGTGTGACGGCTGGCTCTGCCTATCTAGAGGCAGAGCCAGCTGTACCTGCCCCCTCCCCCATCCGTTCCGCCAGTCAGCGCTGGCAGGTCGGAGGAGGGAATTCAGCCCCTCCCCTGTCACGGCAGAGAGCCGTGACAAGATCGAGAGGTGAGCGAACGCCACTATATGTTCCCTCACCTCCCGATCTACTGAGCCGACCTGCGACAGTCTCATTGTCACAGGTCGGCTTGAACTATGAGGTGAGTGAAAAGCACTCACCTCATAGTTCTCCTTTAATAAAAATGTATCTTATTTGTGTATCACTCGCCTGTAGATCCTCAAATAATCTCTGAATTCATGCTGACACTGTCCTTCCTTCTGGAGAGTAGCTACTTTGGTTCCTCATGGTCCCTGTGTGTGTAAAGTAGCCACCACTCCAGGCTCGCTCTCATGGTAGACTACAATCTCAATTCAAATGGCAAGTTTTACATTCTACAATAAAGATAGATGTATAAGTTTTGTGTAGAACATTGATATAAAACTCCAATACTTGCTATAGTGTCCATAGGAAGGAAAGGGAGGGGGGAATCATTGCACATAAATCTCTAGCAATGGAGAGTAACATAAAAAAAAAGACTAGGTACAAATGGTTTTTGTTCCTTGTGCATTATTTATTTAATGATGGATAGAAATCAACAACATAGGTCATTCAAACTTAAAGGAGAACTATGAGGTGAGTGCTTTTCACTCACCTCATAGTTCTAGCCGACCTGTGGCAATGAGACTGTCACAGGTCGGCTCAGTAGATCGGGAAGTGAGCGAACACATTCCGGGTTCGCTCACCTCTCGATCCTGTCACGGCTCTCTGCCGTGACAGGGGGAGGGGCTGGATTCCCCTCGCCCCGCTCCGATCTGCCAGCGCTGACTGGCGGAACGGACGGCGGAGGGGGCGGGTACAGCTGGCTCTGCCTCTGGATAGGCAGAGCCAGCTGTCACTCATGCAGCTGGGCGGATCCCGTCATCTAAGTCGGGATCCGCTCCGGCGTCTCAGTATACCACGAGCTACAGCTTGCGGTATACTGAGCTTAGGGTAACGGGAGGATGCTAGTTTGTGTCCTCCCGTTACCCTAAGGAGAACTATGGGGAAAAACACTGACCCCATAGTTCTCCTTTAAGCATCTTTTGAATAATTTTTGTATTCATTCAAAATTCCATTATTAGTCAAGGTTGCCAAGTTTTAAGAAGGTTGCTCTGAACTCGGTTTGTATTGCAAACATTCTTTAAAAGATCATTCATTGCCTGACCTTCTGAAAAAACATTTCATACGTGAAAGTAATTGCTCTCATTTGGACACTATACGGTGTAAAAGATAGATACTGCTACATGGTAGATCAGCCTGTGATACAGGAATAATATACCTGGGGGTTTCTTGGCTAATAGTAGGACAAGCAGGGTCTCTTGGGAACAGAGACAAGCTTGTTTAAAATGTCAATTGAATAACAGACCTGTTTCTGCTGAGACCACTAAATAGATAAAACTTGCTAAAGGGAATGGAGTCTCTTTTCAGTCTTCTTTTTTTTACTGTATACAAGGTCTATATTATTTTATCTATGCGTGTTCATGTTTGGGCATGGAGACAGCCATATTTCATCATTACTAGAGATTTTATGTCAAAAGTTGTTAGAGAGAGGCTGAGTAATTACCGTGGAATGCAAAGCTTCCTCTAGTGAAAATTCTATAAATCTCTATCATTTAATTCAAATCAGTAACCTGCTCCTTAAAGGGCATTTTTCCTGTGTGGTAAAGCAAGAGATTGAATTTAGCATGTACCGTATATACTCGAATATAAGCCGAGGTACCTAATTTTACCACAAAAAACTAGGAAAAAATATTGACTCGAGTATAAGCCGAGGGTGGGAAATGAGGCAGCTACTGGTAAATGTACAAAATGAAGATAGATACCAATAAAATTACATGAATATTTATTTAAAAGAAAAACAATAACCTAGCTCTGTAAGTGGAAAAGGGGGTACAGGGCTACATATCATGTACTACGGATCATTTAACCCATTCATATTAGCAGAGGATAATTGTAAATCTATTGTTCAGTGCATTCTATATGTAGTATATAGTACATGTACATATAGAGTGCCTGCAACAATACATTTACAATGATCCTCTGCTAACATAGATCTCCCTAGCCTATTTCCTTCATCTACAGTTTTTTCAGCTGCTGTGAGTGAAAGGAAAGTGTTGTTTAAGTTAGCTAGTTACTGGAGGGAGAGTTGACTCAGGAATATGGATAGACCCAGCACTGTCCCATGAATTGTGTGACGTGTGGGGTGGGCGGCGTACAGAGGCAGACTTTGCTGTTTTTTTGGGCTTTATTTTCCAGTGCATACAGACCAAAAAATTGCTATTGGAAAGCCCTCAGTGTTATGTATTGTGTGATAGAATTATGTCTTGCAGCATGATGTTCTTGTGTCAAAAACATTTTCTTTTAGCAGTTATTATGTATTATTTTAAAGATATGAGAGTCCCTCTATACTAATACATTGAGGGTGATGTGGTAATACCAGAAACCTATGTCTTTGGACTGTCTTCTATTATTGTGGTTGATTGCAACTTGGCGTGCCTCAATTCTGAACTGATAAGACAGCCAAGAGTTTCTGCTCTGTTGGCTTAGACTAGTGTGAGCTTTTCTTTTTAAGATAGTGCGTTAGGTATAATAGTTATATTATCTTTTATTAATTGTATGTGATTATGTTGTTTATGATATAAACTATGTTATTTCTTCTTTATTAAAGAACACCTGTGACCAGACAATGGCCATTAATGGGTAAGGGAACTTTCCCACAAAGTTTTCTTGCCCTTGGGGTGGGGGCAAAAGGGTAAAGAACTCCCAAATGTAAAAAAAATGTAGCTAGAGGCTCAAGCAGGTTTGAAGTCTCCCTGAGTACCTAACAAAATCTGCAATCATCTGCTGCACCATCCTCATTATGGGGACTATGATAGACCTCAACTGGATATGCAACTGCTAATACATACTTCATCCAAAGAAAACAACAAAACAATAACTAATGAACAATCGTGCAACTGTGTCTATATGCTGGTACAAAACACCTTTATTATAAATAAAATCACTTAAAGACATTAAATGACCCACCCCCGCTCCAGCTGGAATGATCTACAATATCAAAAAATAAAAAAATTATTCCACTAATATAAACTGCAAAAGGTAATATAATGGGGGTAAGGTTCCACCTAGCTGTTTTTAAAACAACATGTGTTTCAATATCTAAATTTATCTTTCCTGCCTTACCTTGATCACTTAAGAACAAACTTGTAAATGACAGTTTCTTGGTCTAAATGACCTTTTTTTGTGGCAATGTATATCCAAAGAGGCCAATCCAATGTATCCTTTGTATAATGCTTACTTATTTACTGTATACTGGACAGATTGTTATATGCATATTGCACATGTGATTAGGACCACAGATTGCAGCAGTGTTTGGTTATAAGGAAGTTAAGAGTACATTTGTTTAGAATTTGCTGAACCACACTTTATCACAATGATATTGGTTAAGACAATGGTGACACTTTGTGGTTATGAGGCTTCTGGACCCTGATCAAATTGCAGCCTTCTATACGAGTTTGTTCATCACATGAAAACAAACTTGTAAACTAGTCTAAATGAGCTTTTTCTGGTAACATTATATTCTACTGGAGGCCAATCCTCTGTAAAATGCTCACTTGATTCTATTCCACTATAAACACCAGATGATTGTAAGGATATTATAATACACTGGATTGTTTATAATTAACAGGGCCACAAATTGCACCAGTGTTTGTTTATAAAGAAATTATACATATATTTCTAATCCACTGGACCACACTCTATTGCAATCATATTGAGTAACACAATGGTGACACTATGCGGATGAGAGACTTGTGGAATCCAGTCAAATTTTGGTCTTCAATTTACCTTATGTGTATATAAATCATCCAGGGTGCTCTAATTGTGTCCCGAGTGTTATACCAGCATTAATGCAAAGTTGTAATTCACAACTGTAATTGCACACTCAAAACGAAAATGAATACCACCTGTCACAGTCTGCGACCGGGGCACACTGTCACGGTCTGCGACCGGGGTACACAAAATGACAAAAAGTAGAGTGCAAAAAATGGTGTCTTGGGTGAAAACACAGGAAGTAGGTGTCTGTACGTTAACAGGGACACAATAGAGGCGCAGGTTCTAAGAAGGGCCAGGTGTTCAACAGAGCCTCTAATGGTGAGGATGATTGGCTGCTGGACACCTTCCAGGTTGCGGCCCTCTAGCATGCCCACACAGACATAAAGGTTAGTTGCAGCACCGAGGTGCTGGATGCATCAGCAGACAGGGTTGAAGCATATACACAGCCACACGTAGGCACAGGTGCAAGGACTCACTTGAAGAAGCTGATGATCAATCCAATGCAGGACGTACAGGATCTCACTGTGAGGAAGAGGGAATCCAGACTCACAGGAAACAAGGTAGGTGGTGGCCAATCGCAGGGATTACAGAGGCAAGAGATAAACAGGAAGTCCGACTGGGTGTAAAGACACATTGCTCGAACGGCATGGAACAAGTGAGCTGGACTTTTAATGGAGAGGTTCAGAGAGGATTGGAGGAAGCCAAGCAGCTCAGACAGGAGGTAAAACCCGGCGCGGGATCATCACACGGAAGTGTGACACCACCGCACTCATTCCTCATAGTGACTGTGTCCATATTCAAGGCATGTCAACAAGGACCAAGGAGTAAATATGATGTTACTTACTCCAGGTGTTGTCTGCTCATGTGCACAAATAAATGTATGCATAGCTTCTTTATAGATAAACACTTTTGCAATTTGTGGTCCAGTGGAATATAAATAAGCACATGTGGAAACTACTTGCAACAATCTGGTCACCAGTGAATTATAAATAAGTGAGCATTATACAAAGGACGGACTGGATTAGCCTCTAGTGGAAAGGTCAATTAGACCAAGATACTGTAGTTTACAACTTTGTTCTCATATGATGAACATTTGGTTTAGCATAAATGAGAAATTTATACTACGATTTCAGCACATGCCATTCAAAGAACAGCAGGATGGAACATTACTCCAATTATATTAACTATTGCATTTTGTATTAGTTGAATATATTTTGATATTGTAGCCTGGGGTGCTTCACTATTCTGGTTGAACAGGGCAATCAAGTGTTTTTCACAGATTGCACAATTGTTCATTATTTACTTGTATAAAGTAGATATTAACAGTTGCATAATTAGTTTATGTCTTTGGTAGTCTCCATAATGAGGACGGAGCAGGAAATGATCATGTTGCAGGGAAACTTTGTGGGAAGGTTTCCTTGCCCTTTATATTTAGAATATTTACGGTAAGTATATTTACATATTCTTAAGTGAAAAGCTTTAAAAACAGGCAATCCTTGATCTCTCTAGCTGCTTGTACTATAAAGTTAAGTATTCTCAAGGATCACAACAAAGACACTAAAGTCCAATTTCAGTAGTTTTTTAACTGCTTAGAATCACCTTCTGTGTTTTTACATTAGAGGTTGGCAAGATTCTGTTCTCCAAAGAGAATAGCTGAAATTTTAGTGCTACTGTTTTAAACTGCAGACATGAATGGGCACTGGGCACAGGTTCACTATAAGGTGGGTATTACATTTAGAAATGTAACTACTGAAAAAGGAAGATTGTATACTCACCTTTCTGTAATCTTCCTTTCCTGGTGCATCCTCAGGGCAGCACACAAAACGGTCTACCCTCCTACCCCATAAGACAAGTCTTCTATAGATTTCACCCCCAGATCCCCTCAAGCTATTCTAGTAACTATCAAGTGTCATGGAAGGGTGGGTGCCGTTTGCTGCCACGAAGGTGCACCAGGAAAGGAAGATTACAGAAAGGTGAGTAGACAATGTTTGTTTTCCTGGTGCATCATGGCAGCACACAAATGGAATATAAAGATCACATTGGGAAGGTTGCTGCTCAAAAAATATTATTGATAACAAAGAAACTAATATTTAATACAAGAATTTGAGGCAATAACATTCTTGATAAAGGCAAATGTAGTGAGAGCTGCCAGGTCGACTCTGTAGAGCAGGGGCGACCACTATTTTTCGTCTGGAGATCTACTTTTCAAATGACGAGCTCATTGAGATCTACCAACGAAAAAACACCTGCATTCAGGGGCGGGAGGGGGCGTGGCGGTGCATTGAAGTCAATGGCACCGCAGCCAGACTCCGCAAGCAGGCCCCTCGCCCACAGTGCGATCGCCTGCATTAGTGCATGTGTTCCAGTCCAGTGCGATCCGCAAAAATGCTGTGAGCACTATTTTTGCAGATCGCACTGGACCGGAATGCAGGCACTAATGTGCCTGCGTTCCGAGTGCGGGCGATCGCAATGTGGGCGATGCCATTGACTTCAATACAGCCCCACACCCCCTCCCGCACCTGAACGCAGGGAGTCGGCCGGCTTACATTCCAGTGCGCCCTACAGGTCCCGGCGTCCTGTCCTCCCGTGGTGCTCGTGTGGCCGACGTTGCACATGGGGTGTCCTGCACCTTTCCATCTGCAGCGTCTGACACATTCAGCCGGCAGCCGCACGAGCACCACGGGAGCATAGCCGTAGCCAGCTCCTTTTGCGCCTGAGGCAAGAAAAAAAACATTTTTTTTATTTCTTTTTTTACTATTTTTTTTATTTTCATTATTTTTAATTTTCGTAAGTTTATATTTTTTTTACTCTTGGGGGGGCTTCGGGGAAATATTAGGGGTCTAAAAAGCCCCCTGATATTTCCCTTTTAAAATAGAAAAAGAAATTGAGGACACATAGTCCTCAATCTTTTTTTCTGCAGCCTCTATTCTAAATGAATGGAAAGCACAGAGGCTTCCCATTCATTCAGAAAATATTTACTATCAAGCAGTTTCTGAATGGGGAGGAGCCTCTGTACAGAGTGCTTCTCCCCATTGAGAAACTCATGAATGAACGGGACGTGATGTAAATCACATCCTGTTCATTCATTTATAACTGGGGACACATAGTACTCAGTTATTTACAAACACTGGAGTGATCAGACGATCGCTCCAGTGTTTGTCCTGCACAGAGGATTGGTACATACTACTGACATGTACCGATCCTCTGCCGCTCGGCCACGCACAAATGGGCTCAGCTTCTCCTCTGCATCCCCCTGCTCTCCCGGACAGTGGCAGCGGGGGATCCGACGAGAAGTGAAAGAACCGCTGTGACAGAACGGACGAGCAGTGAGGGGAGAGAGAGGCGCCGGCTGTCAGATCCTGGCCGAGCGTCTCTCTCTCTCTCTCCTCACCGCTCTGCATTAGTTCTGTGACAACGGCTCCGTCCTCCGCCCTCCCCGCCGCCGGTTCCTTCACTTCTTCTTGGATCCCCGCTGGGGAGAGCAGCGGGGATCCAGAGAAGCGGCGGGAGGTGAGGACATGGCGATCTACCAGTGATCGCTACGCGATCGACTGGTAGATCGCGATCGACCTTGTGGGCACCCCTGCTGTAGAGTTTATTAAATGTGTGAGTACACAACCATGTCACTGCTTTGCAAATGGTTTCTGCCAAAACTTTAGAAAAAGCTGCCCATGAAGATGCCATACCCCAGGGGAGAGAGAGAGAAATAATAATAAGGCAACGAAAGAAGGCAGAGCTTGCTGCAATAAAGGAGGATGTACTTGTAGCCAAAATCCAGAAACTGCAGAATGGGTCTCCCTGACCCATACTTTATTTAATGGGCATATAATGCAGGGACCTCACAATGGGAGACTGACCCTGCTTGGCAGCGACAAGAAATTGGCTAGGTAAGGGCGAAAAACTGCAGAGATAAATGACTTGTCCATGGCAAGGACAGAATAATTTGAAGCAAAAATCATAGTGGGCTTGTTCTATACGGTTAGATGCTGCCATGATGTTGCAGGAAATATATATTTATATATAATAGTTTTGGATGAAGCATGGAATGGTTAATTTTTTTGTGTGTGCCGTCTGTTTCCCTGGAGAGATTTCAGTTTTCATTCCCATCCAAGAGATTTGCCACAGGAACAAGTCTACCCTCTATTAATGCTATGATGGCAACTGTAACATTTGGATTTGCTATCACATTCTGTTATAGTGATCATGTTCCCCAGGAGGGTTAATTTCTCCAGTGGGGACAAAGAAAGCAATAAAAACGTGACAACGTTTTTATCAATTCCATACTATATATTCTGACTCCGATCGTTGTGATAGCGAAATATATCCCTTGCTGAGACCTCTATGCCTGGCCTGTATAAGCAGATATACTCACTGCGGACAATCCTCGTCAGATAGCTGAACTCGTCAATACCGATTCATTCAAAAGAGGTGTTTATTCTATAACATCAGGTTACAGCAGATGATAGGAACAGCAGTTGAACGATTATAGTATTGTGCGGTCAGAAAATGATGCCTTTCCTCCGTACTGTGCAGATTACCTGTGTGTCCTTGTTACATGTGGCTTTCAACTGTGGCCATGACACAGGAAGTACTGCACACAGGAAGAAGGGTGGGGCTACATACAGAGAGGAAATACATCGTAGACATCACAAAGAATCACAGAAAAACATGTACATTACAACAAAAGGCCACTAGATGGCAGCATAGGATAACACATGAATTTAGCTATGAGAAAATAGTTAGGCAAATCACACTATATAAATTCTAACCTATATAACAATGCTAATATTAACTGAGGCTATGCATCTCATATTCTATGCCCCTATTGGGGCGGCACACTATATATAAAACTAAAAAAGTGTGCTTTATATATACTTTAAAGCAGAACTCACAGAAATTGTTTTAAATTAACATTTGCAGTGGGGCTACTGCAAGGGTTAAGTGCTCGTTTGTGTCTAGGTGCTAAAATAACAAAGATATACTCACCCGAGCCAGCCAGCTGTCATGTCGCTCTCTCCAGCCTGTCTCCTCCTCTGCAGCAGATTGGAATGTTCCTCAGCATCCACATGTCTCTATGAACAGTGTATAGACGTGATGATTTAATGGACCTTAGACCGCTGCAGAGGAGGGGGAGAGACATTCCAGGGACCAGTCTAAGAAGAAGCCGACTCAGAGCTTTGGGTAATTCTTTGTTTCTTTTTAACCTAGATACAAACAAGCAGTTAACTCTTGCTGTTAGGGGATAGCTCCACTGCACAGGTTAATACAAACAAATCTGGAGTTCTGCTTTAACCACTTGCTGTCCAGAGCAATTTCTTAATATTTGCGCACACACATGATAAAATCAGAATTTTTGGCTAGAAAAAAGCTTCAGACCACCAAACAAGTATATATTTTCTGAAAGCAGAGGTCCTGTAGAATAAAAAAAAGTGCTAGTTGCAATTTTTTATGTTGCACGGTATTTGCGCAAATGTTTATCAAAGCAATATTTTTAGGATAAAATACACTAAAATGAAATGTAGTGCACAGAAACAGAATATAATACCATTTTTTTTGGTAAAATATAAAAAACGGGGTCATGTCGGGTAAATAGATACCAAACATGTCAAGCCTTAAAATTGCGTGTGCCTGTGCAACCTGCAAAAAACTACAATACTCAAAATTTCCCATAGGCAATGTGTAAAAGGTTTTACTGCTCATTAGTTTAGTGTTAACAGTGATTAGAATGATTGCTCTCACTCGAACGTTCGCGGCGATATGCAACGTGTGGCGCAATTTTCGATTTTGCACATAGGCACACATGACACGTGTTTGTATGTGCGTGTATCCAGGGGACTTTAAAAAAAAAGTTGTGCTTATTTTTATATGCGACTTTCATTTTTTTTAATTTTACACTTAACTTTATTGCTATCACATAGGAGGCTAACAAGCCCTCTATGCAATAGCAAATAGGATGTGACAGGTCCTCTTTATGGAGACATCAGGGGAATGTCAGACCCCTAAAGTCACCTAGGGACCCCAAAGAAGCTGATAAAGCAGCAATCTGCTTCACCAGCTTCTTCTCCCGAGAAAGTGCACATCTCTCCGCCGATCACTAGACCTGGAAGTGATCACCGGCTGGAAGCTTGCTGATCACCCAGCGATCGATGAGGGGAGACCCACCTTGCCGGTCCCAGGCACGTATGGGGGGCAGAGGCACCCGGGGTTAGCCTGTTGCGGAGCACACATTTCGCTGCACGGTACAAGCGATCCGGCAGCTGTATAGCCACCGGATCGCTTGTATCTGAACAGCCTGCACCGGCTGTTTACAACTGCACCAAGAAAACGGCTGCAGTGTTCTTAGTATAACCACTTCAGGAGCCGGACGTTTATTTACGGCCGCCAGTTCTGAAGCAGTTAAGTCAGGGGTGGACAAATAATATGTAATTCAGGGGCCAGTCTGTTTAATCCAGGAGCCACAGAATTGTTTAGGCGTCAGCTCCATTGACACTAAGTGAAAACCTCAAAAGTTAGGTGCCAGCTGAAATTTTGGCACCTGGGATTTGTCCAGTCCTGCCTTAAGGATATGCCAACCACAGACATTTTGTTTAAAAGGGCCCAGGCAGTCTTTTAGGAATCAATACACTGTAAAGGTGAGGAAGACATTTTTTTGTTTTAAAGTGTGTGCCTATCCAGAAGGTTGATATTCCATAGAATCTGCCAGAGAAATAAAAAGGCAACACTTTTTTTTTCTAGTTTTAGATACAGGGGTTTGAACCCTTGATAGTATTTTCTATGTCCCTCCCTGCTAGGGAAACCCCTCTCTCAATTTGACTGGTGACCTAGTATAAGTGAAATAAAATCTAACTTCTGAATTGTCAACAGAACATGAGTTGAGGGGAAATCTTTTGAAGGGAACACTTTTTTTTTTTTTTTTACAGCCATCTAAAATGTAATTTACTGCACTCTGGAGAGGTTTCCCCTTACTTTCTATTGTGACGAGTATGTTAAGTCTCTCAAATGGCACACAGATGTCAAAAAAAAGAAACATTACACGAGTTTGATTAATTCTCTACTCTACTACTATCCAAAATTTAAAAAAATGGCTTTACATAAACTTTAGGGCCACTCCTAGCCGTTAAGTCCTCCCCTTTAGATATGAAAGCTATAAGGTTGGGCAGTGGAAATGTTTGGTGACAGACACAGTATCATTCTGCAATGCTAAAAGACAATGGAGTCTTCTACGCCAATTTCCGTGCACTAACCTGCTAGTGCTGCCACTGTAATAAATGACACTCGAGCAGGCCCTAAACATGACTTTTCCAGAGTGCACTGTATTTTCAATGGACTTCTCCTTTAGAGCATTAGGTTTAGGTCATTGGCCTTAGTATAAAGAAACCTGTTCCATGAAACCTAATCCAGCTTCTTCACTGCCTCACTCATTTTCTGTTTGAAGGAATGTTCCCTGGAAACTAATCAAGTCACATCAGTATTTCTGGGTCCACTCTGTAATAGAATCAAACAGGAAAATAATACGCAATCCATTTTTTCTTCCAATAAAAGTAATGCAAAATAAAATGACAACAAGCTTTGCTCTAGTCCAGATAGTAACAGTGCACAATTTTATTCTTATCTTTCTTAGAGATGTATTTGAGAAATCAATAAAAAATACAAATGACAACAATTTCTGTAACATATCCCAGTGTATATAACAAAGGAAATGGGAATTTATGGCATTTTTTAAATAGGTTCCAAATAAAAATTTTCTGAGAAGGTAAATCCTAAACAATCTTGAACATCCACCAAAATATACAGAAACATTTACTCAAAAGAACAGTTCGACTGGAGGCAGACATTTTTATAGGATGGATTTGTTCTTTAGGCCCATCAATTCACTAGCAGCAAGAACATTTCTATGTTCTGTGCAGCATTTAAAAATGCCC
>NW_017306426.1:865280-872346 GCF_000935625.1 Nanorana parkeri
TGGCCACTTCAGCACCCCCCCCCCCCCCCCCCCATTATTGGCTCCTCTCCTTTTGATCATGGATAATTTTTTTTAGGGGGGGGCCTTAAATATGGCCGCAGGGGGTAAAAACACAGGCATAGGGGTTTTGTTTGCCTGTGGTCTACAGTAGGACAGCTACAGGCAATGAGACAAGATGAAAGCTTTGTTTCCTACAACCTGCCTGAGACAAAATTCTCATTTTACCTCTAATGGCCCTAAGTAGGATCTACTGACAGCACTGCTTCAAGTGAACTGATTAGGAAAATAACAGTCCTTCACAGAAAAAGGCTTGCCTCTATTTTGTATGTGTAACTGGCACATTCAAAAAGAAACAAAACACACCAGAAAAAAAGAAAAGATTCAGAAACATTTGCCAATTGAAACATCTGATCGTCCTCATAGGAATCAGTGAAGTAAAGTTGGTTCCTTCCTTGGTTATATATTTTGGCATGTGAGAGCTGCTGAGATTTTTCATAGGCACTCACGGTACACGATGTAGAGTGATACAGACATGAGCACTGAACTGAAAACATAAAGAATTCCTTCTACATAAATATATTTTCCTTGCTGAGAAACTCAAAAATTGAACCAATGACATGTTCTTTCCTTTAACATAGCAGATTTTTCTTGGAATATTTGGGTCAGCAAGGAGATCATTTTAAAGTCAAAATTGACTTTTGAAATAACCGCTCTTGTGCCTCAACATTATGAGAAAAGAACAGGAATGGTGCATAATGCTGGTAAAATAGATCAGTGTGACCAGGTGTCCATCAGACATTAATGTTATCCATCAATTAGTATAATGTAAGTTATGAATTTCCTAACAACTGGTATTTTCAAAGCTATCTCTTTTCATAAAATCAATCTGACTTTCAGAATGAGCTCTTTTACAGAACTCTGTTCTACATTTGTCATTTTTAAAATTCCCTTTTCCTTTCTATTAAAGTGCATCTAAATCCCAAACCAAAAATGTCATATATTGATAGGTTCTTAGATATGATGGCTTCATTAGTTTCCTTTTTTCAGGCTATTTTTTCTTTATTTCTACCCAATAATAACACACTTCCTGTCTTTGGGTGGCTATTCCCACTCTATTTTTTATGAAAGACATGGCTGTCACCTTAGGACATGACTACAAACACGTATTCCTTTCATCATCTCCATTACATGGGGGGCTAGTAGTTACAGAAGATTGCTTGCATGGAAGATGACATTGTTTGTGCTTTTAGTTCAGCTCAAAGGAAGTGACAAGGACATGACTTTTCTGGCAAGATCAATAAATATTTTTCAGTACTTGCTGAAAATGTTCTTAGTCTGAAAAAAGAAAACCAAACAACCACCACACCTAAGTAAGCTGCAAAATTTAGCATTTTACTTGGGTTTAAATATCCTTCAAAGTGATTTTAAGCTAGTTTTTTATTCTTTTTATTTTTTTCTATTTAGAATGTTTTCATGCAATGTCCAAATTTCATAAAAATAGATGGTTACCTTATTACCTGTCAAAGGATGAATCCTGGTAACCACGTTGATCGGGTTTTGCAATTTACACACCACTATCACACTGTAGAGGTAGAAAGATCAGTCTGCTACTTCCTGGTTTGGCTTTTCTGTTTCCTGGATCAGCTTCCTGCTGATTGGTTGGTGGAAGGCATGATACAGGAAGATGTGATACAGAAATTGCTGAACCAAGTGTGTTACCTGCCTGGCTCTGTGATGAAGCAGATATAAAAACAAATGCTTTGGCAAGTAATATAGTTATTTCATCTGTTTGTTAAGCCATTTACCTGGAGTTCAGCTTTCATTTTTTCAATGCACCGACTTAGAGCACTGTTAAGTATAATGGACATAGCAGGAGTGATTCTGAACCCAGGACCAAGTTAAGTGTTTTTGAGTAGAAAGATAGCTTAGAAACATATTGAGAAATTATACTAGTCATTTTCATAACCTGCATCACTGTACTCGAAGGGCCACTAAACCTAAAACACAAACTGACTTGCATAAAAAGCCATTACTCAACATACATAGCAAAACATGATTCACCTTAAATTTGAAAGGATTTTAGCCCATTACAAGTTGGTCTGAATACAGCCTATTACAGGCTGAAGAGACTTGAACGTCAGTGTTTGTAAATGGAACTACAATAATAAAAAATTTTTTTTTACTGGCTACTAATTTTATATAAGTATCCGCAAATGTTTTTCATACGTCATTAAAAAAAAAAAGCTTTGAATTTTAGGTTTAGTGTTCCTTTAAAGTGGGCCATTACCCCCAAACCCAAAAACACATGTGAATGCAGCTCTGCAAGCTGAATTGAAGAAACATTTCAGTGATATGTTTAATGAAAGTTATTTTGCTTAAAAATAAACATGCCTTCTACTTTCTTCTTTTCTGATGTATTGGTAATGTAGAATGGGACATCTGCCCTCTGGGGAGGCTACATCACCAGTGCCTTTCAGTGAGTTCTTGTGGTCAATCTATGAGATCACGTGAGATTTCACAATATATTGTGAGATCTAGGGCAAAAGGCCTTTTTTATTGTGTATACATTGCCATGGCATCATTAGTGTGAGTTTTGGCTGGGGTAATGATGCTCACTTTGCTAACACCATGGGGTCGATTTATAAACAATTTGCAGGACCCTTCGCCTTGCCAATATCCGTTAACATTCATTTTGAGGAAATAATTCCCCAAAAAAATGTATTACATTCTAAAAACAAATATTACATTATGGTCACTGGACAGAGCTGAGGAGCATAGGAAATCAGAATTTATTTGCCATGATTCTCAGCTTTATCTAGTGGCCATAATGTAATATTGCAACACTACATTCTACCAGGGAAAAGCTTAATTAAAGAAGAACTATGAGGTGAGCGATTTACACTCATCCTCATAGTTAGAGCCGACGTGTGACATTGAAATGGTGGAGCAAGATTCAGAGCAAGTGATGAAAGGACCATTGGGATTGTGGAAACCAAATACAAAAGAAGTGTGTAACTAGAAGATTACTTATTTCCCTACAGAAAAAGTACTCTTTTTTCTGGCCTGCTGAGTATCTCATCTCAATGGCATAGATCATTCAAAAAACAAAATAAACAAACAGAAGAACAAGAGAACAAAGTAGTCTAAATTGCTCACAGCAAATAAATAACAAAAGGCCATGAACTACTTCAGTGCTGGAAGGGTCCAAAGAAAAAGTCAGACACCAAACGTGTTTCAGAGAAAAACTTTTTTTTGAACAAGTGTATCCCCACTCCCCTCAATCCATCGGCACATGAGAACATTTCCACATGTATATCCAAGGCAGAAAGCAATGCTTTGGTGTCCAAAGTTTACTATGTTTGTGCTTTCCATGGAGGATGATTACTTTATAAAATCCACTCTCAAAGGAAAAAGCGGGCCATCAATGATGGTTTGAAGTCGCTGAGAAGACGGTCTCACTGGGATTTTTCTCCTCACTGTTGGAGGAAGTGGTGACAAGTGGCATAGGAGAAGACAACTGCCCCTTCATGAGCAGCAGAGCATTCTGGGAGCCTTGACAGAAACCAGTTAAGTGCTTCCGTTGCACTTTGGATAATGTGGATAATGCTTCTGTTCAATACTGACCTTGTGTGGTTCTCTCGTGATAGCAGAACTATGGGAGAGAAACAAGAGCAGAGCAGCACGTGACAGCTTGGTCCATAAAAGATCAGTCTGCTTTTTTAATAAATATCTGTTTGTGGGAAGGAAAAACAATAGGAAAAACAAAAATAAATAGATTACTAATAAATATCAAATTAACACAATATTAAAGCTTATGAAAGTCACACTGCGATATTTTGCAAACATTGCGTCACAGAGAGTTCCATTTCTAAAAATAATGCTAGTCTTTCCAGTAAAGAGTACCTTTCTACGTGGGGGGGGGTGCAGTGGGGGACGAGCTAGCATTCACTTAAGATGGGCAGACATTGTGTTCCACAGTACCTACCATCCTTGCCTTGTTGTCTCATTGCTCTGTTGCTCAAAAGCAATGTATAGCTAAGGTTCTGAGAGCGAAGCTCCTGCAAAGAGCTGATATCAATCAAAACAAGCAGGGCTGCCCAAGGCGGCTGGACACATCAGCGTGTGTTTTGGCACAGCGTCCTGAAGCTTCAATTAGGAGCTAAGAGGCAGAAACTGACCAAGTCGGCATGAATCTGCTTCACAATGTGGAAGGAAGGCAAGGGGACAGATCGGATAACCAGGAATGTGCTAATGATCAGCAAATGTAGTAAAAAAAAAAAAAAAAAAGACATTTACTATGAGTTAAGAGTTAATATGGGCAGAGGAATACATTTATAGAATTTCATTACTAAGGCTAACAAACACTTTTAAGTATACCAAGATACTGTACTCTTTGCTTAAAGGGAATTTTACACTAATCTTTTTATCTGTACTTTCATGTATCTGATTTAAATTTTGTAGGGAGTGATCTGAAAGGAGGGGGTTGAGTCACCATGTTAACCAATATACTTGTATGTAAACACTTTAGCTTGATTTTTTTGAATGGGTGCAAATTTCAGCTAAGTGACATTTTCATCTATTAATATCTGTAACCAATTGACATTGTTCAACATAGCAGCTAATACAATCCTGAAAAACATATGAAAAGGAGCATAGAGGTCTTTCTGAAAACAAAAATGCAATACAATACAATTGTTTATATTCACCTCAACAACAAAAAAGAGAATATATGATAAACTATATTATATTTTATTTAATCCTGACAATAATAAAGAAAAAATATATAAAACATCTAAGCACTTTCTTTAAATGTGACTAATTACTAATCAGTATGGATGTCACCAATAAAACAGTCAATTCTTATATTTTCTATCATTCAAAATGATTTTCTTATTGGAAAGCTGTAACACAGGGAAAAAAAGATGACATGATAAAAATTGATAATGTAAAATAACTAAGAAAAAAACAAAAATAAATAAAGCAGTGTGCAAATTGACAACATATAAGCATACCATGTATGCTATACAAAGCCTCTTACTTCCTACTGATTACTGAATATATATAGATAGATATATATATATATATATATACACACATACATATATACATACACACGTGTTAATGATGTGTTTTTACCCTATACATATAAGGGTAGCATGTTGGAGATAGATTGAATAATTCTGCATTCATTTAACATATTCTGTATTATGCCTATTGTGATATTATACTCTGAGATATACAGTGGCTTGCAGTAGTATTTACCCCCTCTTGGCATTTTTCCTATTTTGTTGCATTACCACCTGGAATTAAAATGGATTTTTATTTGGATTACATGTAATGCACATTCACAAAATAGTCCAAAATGGTGGAATGAAATCATAAAATTAACTTGTTTTAAAAACTTATAAAAAAACGGAAAAGTGGTATGTGCATATGTATTCACCCCCTTTGCTATGAAGCCCTACATAAGATCTGGTGCAACCAATTAGCTTCAGAAGTCACATAATTAGTTAAATAAAGACCACCTGTGTGCGGTCTAAGTGTCACATGATCTCAGTATATATACACCTGTTCTGAAAGGCCTCAGAGTCTGCAACACCACTGAGCAAGGGGCGCTAAAAATGAAGCAGCTTCATGAAGACCAAGGAGCTCTCCAAACAACTTTGTCAGAGACAAAGTTGTGGAGAAGTACAGATCAGAGTTGGGTTATATAAACATATCTGAAACTTTGAGCATCCCACGGAGCACTTTTAAATCCATTATTAAAAAATGGAAATAATGTGGCTGTACAACAACCCTGGCAAGAGATGGCTGCCAACCAAAACTCATGGACCAGGAAAGGAGGGCATTAATCAATTAATAAACAGACCAAAGATAAGCCTGAGGGAGCTGCGAAGCTCCACAGCAGAGATTGGAGTATCTGTTCATAGGACCACTTTAAGCTGAACACTCCACAGAGATGGCCTTCATAGAAGAGTAGCCAGAAAAAACCCATTGCTTACCGAAAAAATAAGCAAACATATTTGCTGTTCACCAAAAGGCATGTAGGAGGCTCCCCAAACATATGGAAGAAGGCACTCTGGTCAGATGCGACTGAAATTGAGCTTTCTGGCCTTCCAGGAAAATGCCATGTCTGGTGCAAACCGAAGACCTCTCATCACCTCCAGAAAACCATCCACAACAACATCCAACCACAGAGAAGCATGGTGGTGGCAGCATCATGCTGTGGGGATGTTTTTCATTGGCAGGGACTGGCAAAATGGTGAGAATTGAAGGAAAGATAAATGGTGCTAAATACAGGGAAATTCTTGAGGACAATGAACTTAAGCATACAGCTAAAGCAATTTGTGGCATGATTTAAAGATTGCTGTACACCAGCGAAACCCATCCAACTTGAAGGAGCTGGAGCAGTTCTGCCTTGAAGAATGGAAGACTTGCAGCTGTAATTGCTGCAAAAGGTGGCTCTACAACAGGGGTCCTCAAACTTTTTAAACGGGGGGCCAGTTCACTGTCCCTCAGACATTGTTGGGGGCCGGATCAGGAAGCCAGGAGGCGGGTCATGACATGCTGCCCAGCTTCCTGATTGGCTAGGCAGCAAGCTTCAGTTGGTAGGCAGCCTGGCTTCCTAACCAATCAGTAAGCTGGGCGGCACGTTCTGACCCACCCCCTGGCTTCCTGATTGGCTAGGAAGCCGGCTTCACTTTTTTCTAGGCAGCCTGGCTTCCTGACCAATCAGGAAGCCAGGTGGTACGTCATGACTTGCATCATGGCTTCCTGATTGGCTGGGAAGCAAGCTTCACTTGTTGGTAGGCAGCCCGGCTTCCTAACCAATCAGGAAGCCGTGACACGAGTCATGACATACTGCCCGACTTCCTGATTAGTCAGGAAGCCAGGCTGAATAGAAAAAATTGCTGCAACAGCGTGTGCTGGTTACTACTTAAACCGGCACGCGCTGTGTGCAGCTTCTGAGAATATACGCTATTAGCGTAGCGGAGAAGCCGGTTGCGCATTTTGCAGAGCTCCTGCTACGCTAATAGCGTATATTCTCAGAAGCTGCACACAGCGC
>NW_017306426.1:872415-885594 GCF_000935625.1 Nanorana parkeri
CCCTTCACCCGCATCTCATCGCCCACAACCCACCGCCAGGAGCGGGCCGGATGTGGCCCGCGGGCCGTAGTTTGAGGACCCCTGCTCTACAAAATATTGAGTTTGGGGCGTGAATAGTTATGCACGCCAAAGTTTTCTGTTTGTTTTTATTTGTCTTATTTCTTGTTTGTATCGCAATAAAAAATATTTTGCATCTTCAAAGTGGTAGACATGTTGTGTAAATCAAATGATACAAACCCCCCAAAAATCCATTTTAATTCCAGGTGGTATTGCAACAAAATAGCAAAAAAGCAAGCCACAAAACACAACATACTTTTGCAAGCCACTGTAAGCCTGGAAGTTGGGCAGTCATTTCCCAGATCTCCCTGTAGCTAAAAAAGAAAAAAACCCAGCCAATATCTCAGCCTGGAAGAACAATAGTTACATTTAAAAAACATACAAAAATATTTTAAAAATACAACAAACATTTTGAGCTTATATAAAATGTTATACAAATGACCAGAAAAGCAATAAAAAGTTTTTTTTTTCTCTTCAGAAAACTACCTTAAAAGGTCAAACTAAATGAAACAATAAAAATGAGCACAAGACCAATACTAACATCTGCAAAAAAACCCCACTTGGTTCAAAGTGTTATTTCAACATCTCTCACTTTTGGAGGTCTGTACTGCTATGACTATTCACAGTGTCACAAACTAAACCGGTGCACACAATTAGAGTATACACAAATAAATGTGACATTCACCAAATAATTTATTGCAGGTGCATCTTCCTGGTACAATCATTCATTGCCTTAAATTACAGTGATTGGTTCACCTGCAGTAAATGTTTGGTAATTGTCATATTCACGGCTTTATAAATATGCCCCTTAGTCTATAAATGTAAAATATCACCAATATGAAACCATACATAAAGTCTGCAAAATGTCTCAGACAGTTGCACCCATGCATTTTATAACATATTCCTCAAAGAAATACTTTGCAAACTTTTATTATGTATTAAATTTGGCTTTAATAAATTACAATAGATTCACACTTTGTCACTTCTTGGCTTGTGTTCTCTAGCTTCCTTTGCTCTGACCAGAGCGTATGAAAGAAAATTCAAGTCTTTACTTCAGAGGAAGTCTATTTTCATCAAAAGGAATAGTACAAGCATAAAAGCATCAATAAGAGGAAGAAGGTCCAGTCTGATCAGAGACACACAGCAGGGAGGAGAGGAGACATGGAGAGGAACACACAGCTCAGAGGGAGCTGGGAGCATCCAGTGCAGCAGGGCACCAACAGCGGGTTACATGTTTAAAGGCCCTTAGTAACCTGAGGTCTATAAATATCTGCTACGTTTTTAAGTCTTTTCATTGTTGGTGGTGGATTAGATAGAAGCAAAAATATGTAATCTGGAGATGCTAATGGACTACACTTGTGGACTGACATCTTCTCTTATTGAAGATGTCAGTCCTATAACTTTTATTGTTGTGAGAATTAATGATGAATTATGCAACAGCTATAAAGCAAATCTATGTGCAAAAAAAACTGCATGGACATCTTCAACATAGATTTGAAGTGCATCAAGCCCAAATAATGCATGACCACCATGCCAATAAAAATATTATTTTGACCAAGCAAGCTACATGATGCTCACTAAAGGGTAATAGCGTAATCCTGTGGTTCTGGAGATGAGTTTTAAACTCACAAAGGTAGATACACCAGTAGTTATACATTTCTGTTTAAAGTGACATTAAAGGCAAATTCCACCCCCATACTACTGTAAGGACTTACTTTAAGTGATGCCTCTTGATCCGATCATCTTCTTCTTTCCAGTAGTTTTGAGGGGTCTCTCCAGCGCTGGTGCCGGTCTCTGATCCACCGCTCACTCCTCTCTCTTCCTGTCCCACGAAGTCTGTGCGGGTGCAGGCTTCTGCATTAAATTACCTTGCATCTCTCCTCGTCTACCAGCCTAAGAACTGTACTGCGCATGCACCCGCCCCATGATCCTTTGCGGCCGCCGGGGAGAATCTTCAGATCTTCGGACGGGAGCATGCGGCGGAGACACAGGTAAGTTTTAACCCTTTTTAAACTTTTTTTATGTTGTTGCATATATCTACTGCTTGCTAGCAGAAGATATATGCAAAAACATACAAGTCTTTTATCAAGCTTTAAGTCGCTTCCAAATATAAGCCAGAGGAGAATTACCCTTTCACTGCTATAGTAGATGTAAGTAATATGCCCAGGCCAGCAGGGCGCTGTGAACAGCTGGGATTTTTTTTACACTCCCTCAGCCGACTGCTCGCTTTCAGACAGAAGTAATTCCACCCAATTCATTGCCGCCGGATCACTTCTGCACTGCCCCCCCTCTCCCCGCCATGTATCTCCTGCTGGCCCAGGGCAGCCATGGCATGTGTCAGTGAGGAGAGTGAAGGGAGTTCAGTTCTAATCTCCCCTCCGGTGAATGAACCTGGAGGCAATGAAAATTGTGTCACTTCTGAGGTGAAAAAGCTAATCAAGCAGAATCTGTGATTTTATTCTCCGTGATCTCTTCTTTCAGGAAATATATAAACAATTTTCTTACCTAAAATGTGCATTTTAATGTGGGCAAAAATGTAGAAATGTCTCAGCGAAAGCGTTAAAGCTTCTAGTGAAATCAAAACTACCAGCTAGGTTAGTACTTCTATAAATAGTGAAGCAAGAATAAGGATCATAGACTCGGAGACTGCATTTTTTACAGCAATTAAACAATGGCAGCTTCCATATTTCTATCCTGACAGGTTCCTTTTAAATTTCCCAAAGCTGCAGGAGGCCTTTTTAATGTACAAACTTACATTTATAATGTTACATTTAGACCACAGAGGGCCACTGTGCAGAGAACAAAAAAAAAAGGTCCCCTCAATTTTCTACATGTCTTCCTAATGCACCAGTGATTCCCACAGTCTCTATGATGAAGCAACATTTCCAGGTGATTTTCCAGCATTGGTCTGCACTATTCCAGATTCTAAAGAGCAGTTCCATCTGATCTCATTCTCTAATGACTACTTTTTTTTTCTAATCTCCAGGGTTCTCCTTACATACCCCCACCCCATCCAAAATTCTTATAGATATTGTCCTGGCAGAACTATTCAGACCTTCTCAGACCCAGGAACAGAAACTGTGTACTAGTCAATTAAGTTTAATCATCAATACATATTGGACATGATGTCACGTGTACATTTTGCGATTTTACAATAGTTACACGAGTTTATAAAACAAAAAGATATTTGCATAATTCATAAGATACATCCCATAATGGGTGGATATAAAAATCTAAAGCATCCAACAGAAATTGATTAATTAGCACGGCAGCTTAATCATTAATTGTCCGAAACCAGAAAGTTACTCCTAAAATCTGGGTTTTTCAACAACTGTTGCATCAAAAACCTAAACTGTTCATTTAAAGGACTTAACTCTGGTCTGGTTTAGAAAATCATGCTATTTTTTAAGGCACTTAACCTCTTTACAGTAAATCATAACACCTCTGATACATTATGAAAAGGGAAGTCTCCATTTTTAGTTGTCGGCAAAATAAAAAAATCAAATCAGTAGTTAGTTCATCTATATAGTTTGAGAAGACAAGATTGATTTCCAAAGGCAAAATTGATGTCCCTCTTATTTTGTGGATATAAACCTTGCCACTCACTTTCCACCTTTTCGCCCCACAGCTGTACTCCTATGCCTCTGACAAGTCAAGTCTGCGATCAGGTTATGCCTGCTATTGCTGTTCACTTCCTGATCCACATGACTCATTGACAGTGAATTGGATAGCAAATGAATGGAAGAAACCAAACTATTCTGATTAAGCCTAACCAACAGTGGCATTGGAAATGTCTGAGCTCGAGTGTGATAGCTTCAAATACTACATACCTCACTCAAAATAACCCATACAGGAGAATCCGTCTGAATAGAAAGGCGCAGTGCTTCAAGTGGCCCAAAAGAAGGATCCACTTCTCCTTCTGCTATGCCCTTGTTAAATGATCCTAATGAAGAAGTAACACACAATTAACATAAGCAGATCTTAACAGAAAATGTATATGAAAGTATTGTTAGTTGAGATTGAAGAGGTTCCTATTTTAAGTAAAGATGTTTTCCAACCCAAATAAGCCTGCAAAATAGTTAAAAAATGTAGGTGTAAATTCCTTTAGTATTCACATTTTCATGCTATCACTTACCCTAAATAGGCATTTTCTCTCCCACACACACCTTTGCCTATCTCATAACCTGTTTGTGGTGCTGGAGGGTGGGTTTGAGTCAGACATGATCTACAAATCTAAAGGTAAAAAACATTTTTTCTAAAAGAAAGCTGGGGCAGCGGCTACAATTCTTACATAGAAAGTTGACAGCCTTAAAGGAGAACTATGGGGGTCAGGTCTTTTCCCGATAGTTCTCCTTAGGGTAACGGGAGGACACAAACTAGCGTCCTCCCGTTACCCTAAGCTCAGAATACCGCGAGCTACAGCTCAGCCGGAGCGGATCCCGACCTCGACGTCGAGATCCGCCCAGCTGCGTGAGTGACATCTGGCTCTGCCTATCTAGAGGCAGAGCCAGCTGTACCCGTACCTGCCCCCTCCCCCGTCCGTTCCGCCAGTCAGCGCTGGCAGATCGGAGAGGGGAATCCAGCCCCTCCCCCTGTCACGGCAGAGAGCCGTGACAGGATCGAGAGGTGAGCGAACCCGGTATGTGTTCGCTCACCTCCCGATCTACTGAGCCGACCTGTGACAGTCTCATTGTCACAGGTCGGCTAGAACTATGAGGTGAGTGGAAATCACTCATCTCATAGTTCTCCTTTAATTTGCTTACAGGGAACAGCAACCAACCAATGTGATGTCCAAGAGTGATAGAAATTAAGCAGCTAGACAGAGTAGGTTATATTGGTTAGAGCTAACCAGATGCAAGAAGGGTTAACCCCAAGCCTACAAATAATAACAATCTGGTCCCTGATGTGTAATTAATGTTATAAGTTGTTACAGCTTCATTTACATAATCATGAAACCTGACACATTTTGTTTCATATGAACACAACAAATAAACAGAACTTTCTAATCTAGAAGTTTTTTTTTAGAACAGCATCATTCTTTATTTCCTTTCATAAAACTAACAAACAGATCTTTAAAGAATATCTTAATTTATATTTGAACATTACTTCATTACCCAGCATGATTAACACATCACTAAATAATCTACCAGAGGGAAAGTCAGATAAATGGATTCACATAATACATTTAAATATAGAGAGAAATGTTGCAACATGATTTATGTGGTTTCATTTGCAGCTAATATCAATGCTGGCATATATCATTTTTGTTATATGAAGTTAAGTAACAATTTGTTCACTTTTCAATTAGTAAAGCTGAATAAAGCTTTGCCTCTGTTTGGAACAATAATCGGATAGCTGTTATACAGTGCCTAAATCACTTTGAAGAGATCACATTGACATCTATTTTTGTTCATCGGTGTAATAAAAAAGATTAAATTGAATCCACTGTGAGTCAATGTTCAAAGACTATAAAACAAAAAACGTCCAAGGGGTGAATACTTTTTATAGGCACTGTCGATGAGGTGCAATTTATTGCAAATAATGATGGATGCTGGTTAATTAACTTTAAAAAAAAATTCTATTGAAGACTTCACCAGCAACATCCCTGCTCCTCTCATTGGCGTGGGAGGTTACAGATGTCTGTTTCTTCTGGGAATACTAAGAAATGGTCCCTAGAAGCAGTAGAGGAGTATGGGCTGAGGTCACCCATTGCAGACTGACTGTCTTCAGGGTCAAAGGTGAGGTGGCAAGTCAGGCAGGCAATGGAACAAGACTAGATAGAGATCGCATTATCCACAAAGTGCTTTGCAAACAAAAGCAGCAGCGGGATGGTGCTTTGACTAAGCATTACCGGACACTAGCATGATGGTTGCAGGCGAGGTTCTATGCAGGCTGGCTTAACATTTTTTGTTTTCTAGTGACCCAACCTCCTGTAGGTAGCAGTATAACCCGAACGTTTAACTATTCATAACATTTCTCTGTCCCTCAATCGAGAATAACGAAATTTGGCTCTCAATAGGTTTCAAAATCACAATATTAGTTTTACTATAATGAGTGAGGGGTTAAGAGAACTACACACAATGCATCAAATTGGGTTGTTACACTCACACATTGCATTAATATTACAGAGGAACTAGTCGGCTGCTCACCTATTTGAAAGTATCCATCTGGTGTTCTGTGATATTTAGATGGCTTCCCTCTACCTTCGTGTAAAGCTTCTTTGTCAGACTGGAGACTCTAAAATAAGATTTAAAAAAAACAACAATCATAACAATGGATAGCAGGAATACTGGTCAAGATCCAAAGACAAGCATTACTACCCAACTCAATGTGCTATTAGGTGGTTTAAATTGTGGCTAAATGTTCTCTTTGTCATTCCCCAACACCAGTCCCACTAAACTGCAACAACAGGCTTTAATATAATAAAGAGATTTTGGATTATTGAATGCAGGGTCATTTTTTAAAATCCTTTTGGTAGACCTGTTAGTTGCATACAGGATCATACACCCTTTTGTATAAAAAATAAGTGAGCATGTAGGAAACCTGTACAGAAAGAAATAAGCAGGCATATATGGTGCATTCATTTCCCTCTGATTTTTCATTTTGCCCTTTGATACTCTGGGTCAAGTTAAGGGGTCAAAACTATGCCACTGCTTAGGACCTTCAGTCTCTCTGTGGCTACAGGGCAGTGGAGGAATCTCCTCTCCTTCTGTAACTCTGCAGTGTCAACGGGTGCCAAGATTGGATTGGACTGAGGTCCAGCACCTGGTACTGCAGAAAGATATCAAAAAAAGAGCAGAGGCAAGTGAACTGGAGGAAAAGGGCAGAACTTCCTGTCAAATAGCGCCTGGGGAGAATAAAGGGTGCTGAGCTAAAGATCTCCCTAAGCCTGCTGAGCCAGTCATGGGACTAGTATTACATGTCATGGGTGCATGGTGCTGGGGGGTGTTGGGGGTGCACAGTGTGGTGTCTCAAGCACATGTTGCAATGTAGCATTAATAGTGTAACGATAAGGAAATGTCTTTGGATATAAGGGGTTGCCATTGCTAACCCCTTTCCCAGAATACTAGTTGTCTGGCTGTCTCTTGTGCTACCGCAAGGTTTCCATTAAACGTCATCAAACATTTTAGATATGCTCAGTGTGCTAGCAGTGTAAAGTTACCTGATATGATTGAAGTGAGTGAGCGAAGTGTTGCGTTAATAACTTGTTCTCAGATTTTGTTAATTCAGATATGTGGACAGGAATAGCAGTAGCTTTGCTGTACATGCTAACTTCTTTATTGTGTCTCCTATCATAAAATATACCCTTTGCACCCACTAGAAGGCAGAGTTGACTCATGTATAAAAGGTAGCAGCTGCAAAAGAACCACAATTCTCAAACTTGATAAAACACAGTGGAAGAAAAGCATCTGAAATGCAGTACAAAGGCCAATTTATCTGTATATTACAGATCTTCAGATAAGTTCAGTCCGCTTCAAAACAAGATATATCTTAGTGTATTTTTTATTACTATTCTTCATACGTCCCCGGCACAGTGCAGAAAGCCGTTAACTTGAAAATACTGCCATGTAAGCCTCAATGACAGGCAATTCATTTCTTCACCTCCAAGAGATTTACAACGGAAATTATAGCAAACAAAAATATTGGTGTATGTTTTATTGAGAGCTGCCTGTGCCTCTGACTGAGCCTTCTACAGGCACTGATGTATAGACGATTCCTAATACCTATATATATATTTTGGAAAAATAAGGTGTATTGGACTCAGTGTATATCTATATCTATATAGAGATATAGATATATATCTCTATATCTGTATATCTAGAGATATATAGATATATAGATATATATCTATATATATATGACCTAGCTACATAATAGTCTTTTTTTCCCTGGTTTCTGTATTGGCACAAGAGGAATACTAAGGTATCCATCTGTTCACACACTGTTGGGTCAGTAAAGCCCCATACATGCTAGCATCAACAGGGGATGCTCAGTACATGTTTCCAATGTGTCACTTGGCAGAAAGAGTGTATTGAGCTGATAGGTGAATATGCACAAGCAGAGACCATTAGCTTCATGTTGTGCCGAGTAAAAACAAACACTGACTGCGGTGTCTGTGGTTGCGGACGCTGCAGTCTTTTTTTCATTTGTAATGATGTCCTTGTCAGGGACAGGATTTTACTCTGGATGAACTTTTCCATTTAGCATTTTTCCATAATACCAAGAATCATTAATTGATTATACAATCACTGTTATCACAAGACAAATAACATTGAAATCCGACTACAACACCACACACAACTGCAGACTTTGTTTTATACAACACATATATTACCAGGATACCTTAAGGCTCTATTCACACTTTTCTGTGTACTTAAAGCGTATTTTTTCACGTGTTCATGTATTGAATTACGGCAGCCCACTTTGACTGAGCCCTTAATGAGCCTAAACACATAAAAATGCATCTGCACTTCTTTTTGTCAACAACGTGCACAAAGACACACAGAGGGGAATTTATCAAAACTGGGCAAACAGAATCTGGAGTAGTTGCGTATAACAAACAATCAGCTGCTCTCTTCAGTTTAGCTTTAAAAATAAAAGAAAGATGCTGATTGGTTGTTATGGGCAACTGCTCCAGATTTTGTCTGCAGTTCTGATAAATTCCCCCCACAGTGCATTCACATTTTTATGCTCCATGGCAGGTACATTTGTTGATGTTGTATATGTGCATTCAATATAATTGACAGCGCACCACAATGCACATATACAGCACATTGACATGCATTAAACCCCAAGCACAGTTATGTGAATCCAGCCTTAAGCTTCTACTGCCAAATGATTCATCTCCTGATATACACGATGATGTGGTTAAATTGGCCAAATGACATATTCCTAATCTACACTGTTATTCAAAATAAGTTAATTACTTTCAGCAAACCATATACGTTTGTATGTGATTTATCGCCAAAAAATTATATCAAGAATATCCCCAAGAGATTTAAATCACCAGATTAACCCACCATGTTTCATGACATATAAAGTAATTTCCCCGTTTTTATTACTGCAATTTTTCTTTTACAACCAGCAAGCTTCTTTCAAGTAGTCTGCCTCACTATATAGGTGGATTTTTTTTAACCTGCATTTTGATGCACCTTTTGCATTTTTCTTGACACGCACATTACTCTAGGCATGAACTGCTCCTATGTAGGGCCCTAATATGGATGTAGCATCAGATATATTGTTTAGTTGGAAAAACTGTATTTTGTACCATGTGTGGAAATTATTCATGCAGATTTGTAAAGTTACCGATAGGTCCATTGGGTCAAAAACCCTTCCATAAAAAAAACTGTAACCATTTTCAAACATGAATTATATATAATAAACAAAAGTTACCCAAAGTGATTTACACAGTATAACCATACAGCACTGCTACCTTTAAAATGATATATATTTATTCCCTGGATAGCTATACAGTGGTTAATCCCTAGTTTACGGCTGGGGCATCAACCTGAGTGGTTTATCTCAGTGATTTATGTATAGTGTTCCCTACAATGTCACTACCACTAGTGCCAGCAGCCGGCTGTAATTTCTGTCTGACAGCTTCAGTATCCGTTCTTTCGTCTATTTGGAAGATTGAAGGATAGGCACACTTGCAGAGAGAATTTATCTCCTTTTTTTGATAATGAGTGTCTATAACTGCCAAAGAAGCTTATTGTTGCCCCCTAAAAAGCAAGAAACAACCCAATTATTGTAAGCAATCCCTAAAATTGGGAGCAGTGTCATTTGTAGTAACCATTTATCCTGTGCCTGGGACTTTGTAGGCTAGTCATTTTCAACTCTGCCTACTGGAGTCTCTGCAGACAGTGTAGTGATGCACACACCAGGATAGCTGTATTCTAATTATGTAGGTCCTTCTTCGTTTATAAAGAAAACATTTACACTCCTGATCCTCTTCAATGGCAGTTTCCTGTAAACACTGCTTTAAAATTAGGTTGCACAATGCAAAATGATTGGTAGGAGTTTGTAAGCTCTCACCCAGAGGACTGATGAAACTTATATAAACAGAACCAGTAGCATCACAAGGGGGGTGCGGGCCCGCACCAGGTGATATCATCGGACGGGGTGACACCAAAATGATTGACAGTCATTTTGGTGTCACCCCCTCTGATAAGTTGCACAAGAGATGCGTGAGAGAGGAGGGGACCTGGCGGCATACCTTATCCCGCCGAGTGAATGTCCCCTCCTTTCTGTGCCGACTGGTAAGCGTGCCTGATGACCCGGCGGCCGCTCCGGGTGACACCACGTCTGGGGATGCCCCTGAACAGAACACAACTGCAGTTACAGAAAACCTGTACTGAGAGAAATGTGGGAGCTGTCTTTGCTAATCTTCTCCAAAGAATTCTTGTTGAGTGGCTTTCTCAGATTTAAAAAGTTTTTTGGAGTCACTAAGGCCCATTCACACTGCCCACATGCGTTTTTATGCAAAGATCTGTCTGCAAAAACTATTAGGCTAGATGCTTTTTTTATGCTTCTAGATGCTGAACATGTACGTTTACATGCATATGCTTGAAACAGTCCATTGAGGTAGCCAATGAGATTTCAGCAAATAGACACGTCTTGCTTTTACACACACTTAGAAGCTAAAAATGTTTCCTGGAAGCACCTGACTTACATTTTTCCTAAACGCAGCTAAACTGACTGCATCTAGCAGTCAGTTTAGCATGTAAATGCAAGGTGTGAATGGATCCACTGGAAATCATTAGATGATTCTTCGGGGAACTAGGCTGGGGTGCCTGCTCTCTCCCATACTTTTGGTTTTGGCGTTAGAGCCTCTGGCAATTGTCATTCATTCTCACCCCGATATACGTGGTGTGGAGATTGCTGGCACCCCCCCAAAATAATGCTGTTTGCAGACGACATCTTGTTGCTCCTTTCTAACCCTTACATATCTTTGCCTAATTTGTTTCTTCGGGCCTACATGTTAATCAGGAGAAATCTAAGGCCTTGAATGTTTTTTTTGGAGGATCCTGATGCTTTTTTTGGATCCTCAAGATCCACGCTTTTCGTGGCCCTCTAGGTTGCTGTATTTGGGGATACACTTGGTAGCGGATGATTCTTCCTTGTATAGGGGGGAAATTATCCACCCTTTTTTGCAAACTTTCTCGGTTATTGGATTAATGGCGGTTGATTGCCATCTCTTGGGTTGGCAGGATCCATGCTGTGAAGATGTTTTATCTGTCAAAGTTGCTGTATTGCTTTCGCCCTCTGCCTGTGGCAGTAGCTGGTCATATACTCTGGATAGAGCAACACAAGATACTAAAATTTGTTTGGGGTTGGGTATGTCCGCGAGTAGCTGCAATTATGCTATATAGACACAAGTTGGTAGTTGGGTTGGGGGTCCCTAACTTAATTAATGATCATTTATATGTGATTAGAAAACCATTAAAATGAATATAACAGCACCTAATCGCACCCTACTGTGAATGGGGCCTAAGTCAGAACAAGCATGTAGATTTAAAGAGTCAGAGCTCCTGGTCTGCATACCTTTTATAAGTTAGTTCCTCAGAAAGTATTGAAGCCATTGGTTCAATATGATAGCAATGCAACTGACATTCTCAGCAGTAGAGGTCAGCAAAGACAGCCATTATATTCTCTCAGTAAAGGTTTCCTCTAAGGTGCAGTGTGTAGACATTCTAAGTTTACCATAGCAGCAGTTTATCTTGGATAAAATTAGACAGTATAATCAGTTCACTGAATGATGCTAACTGTTGCCAATTGCCAATCTGCTATTTAATAACATGGCAATATTCAATAACCCTCAGGAACCATATATCACATTTCAGCAGGTGATTGAAGTCACACTAATAACTGTTTTTTGGTGACTGCCATTGGCTACTATACATAATTGATCTTCTTAAAGGATATCTGATAGGCCAAGGTTTACATATGGCAGAATGAGGACATGTTCCTGCTATGTTTTTCAGCAACATTAGGAAATAAGCAGATCATGAAAATCCCTGAACATCAAACTCTTGAATATTATGAGGAACAATAAACCACTAAGGTTCCTCTTGGGTAAGCCTTCTAAAAATATGTGGAAATGTTCTCGCTTGCATGCAACCAATCAGAAAGCCGGGAGGTGGGTAATGAACCACCTCACGGCTTCCTGATTAGCTAGGAAGTCGGCTTCATGCTACCTCGTGACACTGCGAGGCAGCCTGGCTTCCTGACCAATCAGGAACCTGGGCAGCACGTCATGACCCACCTCCCAGCTTCCTGATTAGCTAGGAAGCCGGCTTCATGCTGCCTAGTGATACTGCGAGGCAGCCTGGCTTCCTAACCACTCATGAAGCTGGGTGGCAGATATCGGTGCATTCCTAAAATAACTATATATAAAACAAATCATACATTAAAAGGGATGCACAGGCATCCACGTATGCTCCTTAAAAATTACAGCTGCCTCCTAACTTTTGAGTTTTTCTCTAGTCCAGTCTTATTAGGGCTGGTAATGATTAAAATTTTCTTGTTCGGTTAATCTAAATTTATTTTTAATCGATTAATTTCGATTAATTATAACGCACATACAGATCCAACTACATTGGCCTATACACATACAGCACAGCAATTAAGTAATAAAATGAACTGGGATCACACTAATCCAGCACGTTATTAATCTCAATATGGCCGCCGCTTGAGTGGGGCAACTCAGAATAATAACGTGCTGGATTAGTGTGATCCTAGTTCATTTTATTACTTCATGGCTGTGCAGTATGTGTATAGGCATGAGTGCCTTTGCTGGCGCTCGTGCAGAACAAGTACTCACCGGCCCAAGTGGCTTCGTCGGCTAACGAAAGGAAGGGGGGAGGAGTTCGGTGACGTCACGGACATCAACGTCACCAGACTCCTCCCCCTTCCCTTCGTTAGCCGTCACGGACATCGACGTCACCGGATTCCTCCCCCTTCCCTTTGTTAGCCGACGGAGCCACTTGGGGAAGGGGGGAGGCCGGCGGAGAGGCGAGTGTTTTCATTTTTGATCAAAATTATTTTAATCGATCAAAAAGTTTAACGATTAATCGAGAAATTAATTGTTAATTTCCGCAGCCCTAATATATATATATATAT
>NW_017306426.1:885874-907628 GCF_000935625.1 Nanorana parkeri
ATATATATAAAAATTGGATCTTCAAATCTATAATAGTCACTGCAGCTAATCACTGCTGATTAAAAAGACTTTGTCTTGATGTCAATATATAAAGTAAACCACTTTAGGAAAGTTACATATATTTCCTGGGCTCCCACACTGAAAACGTGGACATCTACACAAGCACCTGAATGTAGAGAACTGTCAGAGGCACAATAATGTTTGACTGCAAAGCTTTCCTAGGGGCTATTGGCCCTGTTATGCTGCAACTCTAAAATACATATTCTGCCAGTTCCTAGGTAACTCAAACAGCCCATCCTGAACCTGGTGAAAGTCTTGAAAAAACTTTCTGTACATACTGCTTTCATGCAAACTGAAGTATGTGTGAACAAGGCCTGAGGACTGCATCTTTCCTGCATGCAAACACAATTTGCAAAGTACATCAAACTTGAGCTAACTCCATAGACTCACCTTAATTGCAGGGTTATCAATTTTAATGAGCAATGTTGATGCAGTTCTTCTAATATTTATACCTTGTTAATTGCTTTAGACTTCAACATAGCCAATGGACTGGATATATTTTCCATAATTTATGCTGCAGATGGAATACTATGTTCTCTGGATTCTGATTCCACTTCCGTTACCTATTTCCAATGGAAGTGCATATCCACCACTCTTACCAGAGTTCCTTTTAGGTGTGATTTTGATGTATTGTAAGTGAATGCCTAGTTTAAGTCCAAACTGATTTACATCTTTGAGCTTTTTCACATTTTCCATTGCTAGAGTTGATGGTGTCATCTCTAAGATCATATTTATGCCTTTCATATTTAACCAGCAACAAGAGTAAGTCTAAGGAGAACAACAGACTAACAGTGTCCCTATAATAAAACATAAGTGTGCAGTATACAATATACAGCACAATGCACATAGTGGATGTGTGGAGTGTAGAACATGCAGGTTAGTATGCATAGTGGTGGATAATAAAGAATAGACCACCCCTAAAACATTAACTTTTGTGTGACTGCAATCAGTGTCCTGGAACAAAATTGATAGATATACATACTCCAGCTTGGTCTCCTGTACACATACCCACATTTGTTCTGGTCTCCTATTATAATGCTACTGGTCAATACTAATCCCTATGGACTGTGGGCCTTTTTGCTCTTTAACAGATCAAACCATATGGCTTATCTTTTGGCTCTCCTCAATTGGATCTAAATCCCCCTAACCCTCTATTTTCATTACCCTTTCACCTTCTACTTTTTACTCTAGGAATTTCCTCCATCACCTAGTTTTCTTCGCCCCCATCTTTTCCACAAAATGCAGTTTGACATTTAAATAATAAAATGCTTAGATGGCCTTATATAATACTTTTTCTATGTTATACTGTTATTATACATCTACTGTTTGTGTTTGTAGAATGTCTATCATGTGGAATTCTGAATTGGTTTCTATACTTCAGATTTGCAATCTTTTAAATAAAGTTCACTAAAAAAACAAACTTAATCTCCTGCCAACTGATGCCTACCCTGTCTATACACTTTTCTGATAAGACATATTTTCCATTATTCTACCGAACTACCAAAAGTAAAATACATGAATTGTATTTGACTTTTATAGTGTGTGGTGCTTCATTTGTGCCAGACACTGGCTGATTTCTAGACCTCAGTTTGGAAGAATAATGCATTTTGCATTTTCTCTAAAGAATAACTTCACAAGAAGTTGCACTTCCAGCTGATATCCTTCCAGAAATGTTTTGCATTCAGGTTGTAAAACAAGTTTCTTCTCTCAACATACAAGCTTTTATAATTATTTTCATTAATACTGTTCAGTTCACAGGGCACCAGTGAGTTTAATTATCCCAGGCCTTCTAATATCTCTCAGAAACTCCAGTGGCAAGAGCTCCCTGCAGTAATGAGCGTCTTCAACGTCTTTGCTAAAGCATTAGTCCCTTAAAGCTTGATTTTGCAGTTTTTAGTTTATTATGTAGTAAAGAAAATTCACCCAGAAAGTGCAATATTGTCACCTGACTTTGTAGCAGCCCAAGCAGGTAGGGTATACTCATATCTCATGTTCAGATCTAATATCTGTGCTTTCTTGCAGTGCGTTGTTTTTTTTATGTGTTTTACATCCATTACCATTCAATCCTATGTAAGTGTGCTCTGCTGGAACCGGCACTAATGATGCAGCAAGCTAGATTTTTTTTTTAAGCATGATAAAAATGTGTTAAACGCTTAATATAAATCATTAATATGGTACTGCTTGATACTGGTGATCTTTGAATGCAATCAATACCTGTGTACATCAGGGGCTACAATGGAGTACATAAACCTGAATATTACCACTGATTATTCAACTAACAGTGCACAACTCCGGACTTCACTATATAACTGGAGCATAAAAGAGTAAGGCTGGGTTCACACAAAAGCATACGGAATATGCGTGTTTGCCAAGCGTTTCTTGCCGCGCGTTTTTACCGCGATTTGCGGTAAAAGAAACGCGCGTTTCCGAGGGCTATCCAGCTGTATCCTAATGGATACGCGCGGCAAATTTGCAACAAAAAAGCTTCTGTACTTCTTTGGGCGTAGGGCGTTTTGCAGCACGTTCCTACGCGATGTAAAACGCCCAGGTGGGAACCATGCCCATAGGCAATCATTGGTTTTCACATGTTGAGCATTTTACAGCGCGTAGGAACGCGCTGTAAAACGCCTAGGTGTGAACCAGGCCTAAGGCCAAAATAAGAGAAGGAATTTTATAAACTAAAAAAAAAAAGAGAGTGTTGCAAATTACAAAGTTAAATTCCTATCTAAACCTCAAGAGCAATACATTTTAACCAAATGCAAACATTAAAAAAATGCAGCCTTTAGTCCAGTAATGTGTTGACTACAAATCATGAAATGCAATTCCGCTAGTACAAGTATATAAAATCTGTCTATATATTAGCTGCCCTAATCCCCTCTATACTGGTACTCTGAGATGGAGGTACACTGTAAGCCACTGTAAGACTTTATTGCTGTCAATTTATCACAGGTAGCTTGCGTTCAGTAGCAGAAAGCACAGGAATTACTCTATTCTCTTTTATTATTTAATCACCAGGCTGAGGTTAGGGAGGTGACTAAGCTGTATTGTTTAAAGTGAAACAACAGCCTAACCCCCTTTTTAAATCCTGGATAGACTAGGGAAAGGTAGACTGGTGTTTACCCTTTGTCTCCCCATTGGGGAGAATTCCTACCTGTTGTCCCTATCTGTTGTGTCTTAGTTGGAGAAATTCTCCCTACATCGTGACCTGGTGACCACTCACCTGACTATGGGAACAGAGGTGTGTGAATCATATCAAATGACGGCACACGTATATGTATTTTACTAATCTAGCCAAATGTCAACCCTAAAGTATACAGGTGTCAATTTAAGCAGGATTCAGAGTCTCTCACTACCAATTACCACAAACTAGTTACATCTGTGTTTATTATGCATTTCATTGGCATTAGCTAGGCATATCATATAGTAGTTTAGGGACTTAAGCACATGCTTCTGAACCCCCTGTGGAGTGTTTGGACAGCTGCTAGTTTGTAGAAGCACAACAGTGATCATGCAGCTTTGATGCAATCTCTCATAAAGGGCTAATCAAAGTGATGGCTGGAACAACCAGATCTTTAGCTCATGTTGCCAGACAGAGCAGGTTATGAGCGCTGCAATACTTCAGCACGATGTAACAAACATTTACAGATAACACTAGCAGGTCCCTTGTGTAAAGTTTATATTTTATTACATTGTACCTTACAGCATGTACATTGAAGTTCACACAACAGCAGAATTGTGATCGAGAATTCACCTTACATTCGACGTGAACAGTCACAGTGCGTAAATTTTCTAGGAAAGCTACTCGTCAAAAAGAGAATGTAATTTCTCAGAAACGATACTCTTCTAATTTTCTATTGTGAAAGACGATGTGGACATTAATTTTAATTTCCACCTGGTTGTGTAAACCCCTCCTTCACACTACTGCCTGAATACATAATGTTACATTCATATTTTACAGCTGCATGTTGTCCTAACTGGCTTCTTCCCAGAATCCTAAGCTCCAATAACACATTTCTACATGCTGCAGGTGTTCTTCACCAGAGAACTTTCCAAAAATATAAACTATTTCACTGTGCTACAATCAAATCACGTTTACAGTTAGAAAGTACAATATCAAAGCTTTGATTGATGAAACACATACACTTAACAAATAAAACTGTATAAAAACAGGTACAATACGTGCATGAAAAACATTTGGTTTCTTAAAGGAGACTCGGTCATTAGGCTATAATTTTTCATCCTGGTCAATAGGTCCTATCATGAGCCGCCTATGGGTTTCTGATAGGGTCCATGGCATCCAATAAACAGACTGATCTATAGTCGTCTGTTTCTGCAGAAACTTTAAGGATTGGACTACAATCATGCAACTATTTTTGGAACTTTTTTTCAGTATTCAGCGCTGCAGTATTTTGACTGACATTTATTCCGTCATGCAACGCTGTACTGAAATGAATTTTATATAATTTTTTGGGGGACAGATAGAGCTTTCTTTTGGTGGTATTTATTCACCACAGGGTTTTTTTATTTTTTACTATATTAAGGAAAAATTACCGAACCTATATTAAATGATAAAACATTTATTATTACCCAATTTTTTGGTAAAATATAAAAGACGGGGTCACGTCGGGTAAAAAGACACCAAACATGTCAAGCCTTAAAATTGCGTGCGCAAGCGGAAGCTTTTACCGCTCATCAGTTTAGTGTTATCAGTGATTGATGGCCCTAAAATTATTGCTCTCACTGCGATGTTCGCGGCGATATGTAACATGTGTAGCGCAATTGTCGTTTTTGCGCACTGGGGCACCGGGCGCGTATTTACGTTTATGTCTGCGTAAACGTGGGGGTGGAGGAGTTAAACATTTTGGGGTTTTTTTTAAAACTTTTTTTATATGTGACTTTTATTTTTTTTATTTTTATATATATTTTTTTGCACTTATTGTTATTGCTATTATATAGGGGGATAACAATCCCCCTATATAATAGCAAAGGCACACTGACAGGTCCTCTTTATGGAGACATTAGGGGTCTCTAGGACGAGCACATATAGACGATCGTCAGGCTATAGAGCCGCCGATCGTCTATATGTGAAACACCGGTAGCGGGTGTTTGCATTGGTCGGGTCTTTTCTGCCCGTGCGCGCCCGCAGAAAAAAAATGCAACCCGCCAATGCTGCAGTGCCATCCGTCCGTTTTTTTTTACAACGGGCCGACGGCAACTGGTTAAAGGAAATACATGACATAATGATAAACCAGGAAAAGTGGAAACGGTGGATTAGCAACACACAGAGGCAGAAAAGGCAAAGTAGTAGCAGACCAAAAAGGAAGTGAGGAGGCAGACTGTGAGCTGACCATGTGCTGGGCAAAGTTAAAGAGAGATAAGGCAAAAATTAAATAATCACAATGAGGAAAGAGAGAAGAGGAAAAGTGTGATCTGATCAAGGACAAGCAGAAGTGAAAGAGTGAAGCCACAGAGAAAAATGATCATGGACTGGCAGAAGGAAGTGGGTATCTGATTTTGGACAAGGCATAGATTAGGCAGAGCATTGTCAACTATTGGTTGAATATGTACAGTGAGTTTTGAGAATGGCTGTGGGACAGAGTCGAAGAAGGAAGGTATAGTGGGAGTTGACTAAAAAAAGGGGAGAGTGGATGCAGATAAAGAACTAATTGATGATGCACCCATCAGCATAGGGTAGAGAAAAGCAGCAGCTGATCGTGATCCTAGGAAAGAATGCTGTGGTGGACCTGTTCATGGACTAGTGAATGAACAAGAGGAGGGAGAGAGGTATGAAGGTGTTTTTTTTGGGTCAGTGACTCAAGAAACATTGTGAGAAACAAGTGAGAGAACATAACAGCCAGGAACATTTTTGGCCTACATATTTATTGTATGACAGCTTTTCGTTAAGACATTAAGTGATCTAGATTTCATCTTTCATAAAAGATCAGTCTTATTAGCTGAAGATCAAAGAACTGCAATCGTCTAGACCAAAAAAAAATCTAATATATGTGTGTGGTCATTTTTCAAACACACAATAAACACTTACATCAAAAGGGAGAATCTCCACTGTTGTGTTATAAAGCTTATCCTCAGGGTGCTCTATATTTCCACTGCGGAAAAAGAACCTGCAGAAGGGAAGTTTAAAAAAAAAAAAGAGTGAGATGAGGAACCAGACCCTTGCATCAAAGACAACTACTGCGCTGAAGCTTGATACCATGATACTGTGTGATTACTTTTTAAATTCTAATTAACTTGGTTCATACCGAGAGAATGAGAGAGAAAGAGACGCCACATTCATAACTACCACTGTCTGAGTCACAGCCAATACTGGTCTCTATTTTGACACATTCCAAAATTATCTATGCCTGTGTAAATTGCTTGTTGCAGATGAACATCTCTTAATTGCTCTAAATACGATAAAGGCTTATATTATTTCACAAGTTTTCAATTTTACTATACAACAACAAAAAAAAAGAAAAAATCACTTTGCACTGCTTTAATGAAGAAGCCTGTAAATTGTTGGCTAATTACAGGGAAACAGCTGAAACGACACACACACAGAATATACACACATATACACTTTAATTGTAGGAGAGGGAGAGAAAGAGAGAATGAATATGTACGTGAAACATGGGGCTTGTTTGCGTTGTCAGTTATATTATTATTATGACCTACGAAAAAGATCTGATCACATTTTAGAAGCCAATCATGCAAAAGCGCTGACATTTCTAAATTTGATTAATTTTTCTCACAAATGTACACACCAGAAAGATCAAGTACAGCTAAAATGAGGCTTCCTGGCATGTTTGCCAGTATACCTGTTTTTGATAGTTTATGAAGTTTACGTATGTGGGAAATACCTGAGATAAAACCGCTACCTAAAATGAGAACCAGTGCCAGATGAGTGGTCTTGCAGACCCACAACACAATGGAGTATCTCCTGGACCATGGGACTGTTGAAGGAAAGCAATATGAAGATACTGGACAAGCTGAAGCTAAAGTATATACATTATTCCTTCTCTCCACTTCCTTTCAGAGCAATAGGCTTGATACAGTGCACAAAGAACTGATAACACCTCCTACTCCAAAGCCATGCTCTTGCCACTCTCTCTCTCGCCACATTCCCCAAGCATGTTTACTCACTAATGATTAAACTCATTAAAAATGTAGATCCAACAGAGCTTTGGTGTAGTATCTACCTTCTTCACTTTTATTGGGTTCTGGCCCGGCACTAGCTGAATTTGCATCTTCTTCGGCATCAGGGAACCTCCTCCATCTGATCTGCTCTACTCCTTCCACAGACCTACAATCTCTGAAATCTGTTGCCTCAAGGGTAAACAGTTTTTAAAGCCCATTTCCACCTTCGCAGAGGTATTTAAAAAAAAAAAACATGCCACCAATGTACATGAACCAGGCATATGCAGTTGCTGTATACAAACACACAAACTTAGCTTTCCTCTTCATCTCCTCATGGAAATGGCTGCAAATGTGCTTTTCAAGTAATGTGTGTATAATAAAAGTGAGCTCTCCACCTCCCCCACCCCCTATTCATTAGTATTCACAGTGGCAATCCCCCCTCCCCTGACAGTGTATTGTGTGCAATGGCAAAGCTGTTTACTGATCATGCTAAAATGAACAACAGTGAGGGGGAGAGCTGTTTAGAGTCTATTTTACATCCGACCCCAGTGTCAGACTGAGGTTTCTGTGGAGAACATTTTGAATTTCTGGGTTTCAGGCCTAATGAAAACTTCATAAGAAGAAAGCCTGCAATGTGAGTCATGAAAATGTGCACACATATACATCATTACTGCCCCTCTACATTACCACAATAAATGCTCATCACTTACAAAGGTGGAAATGGACTTTAAGATAGCAGAGGCCCATGAAAGCAGAGTACAGAGTAGATCAGACAGAGGTGGCTCCCTGTCACCAAAGATGACGAGTTTTCAGCTAGTGCCAGACGAGGCGAGAGATAGTATTATTATAGGGACATTTTACTTACATTTTTATTTAGGTCAAATACCGTTGGTAAGTAATTGCGTTGTTGCTTATGAACTTTAATTTGCCTGCCTTATTGAAAATTCCAAAAATATTTTAAAGAATAAATCTGTTCATTGCAGTCTATGGGAAAATAGCATTGTTTTAAAATCAGATATATTTTTATTAAACCTTTAAAGATTTTTTTTTATCTTAGGTAAAACAATAAAGGATTGCAGCATTTACGATGTACAGACAGCATGAGTAGAATATTCATCTGATATTGAGTACAGAGTATATGTCCATTAATGCAAATCCATCATACTATTAGATATATGATTCCGAGTCATATTTAAGGCACTTCAAGGAACAATGTCAAACATCTGACAACTTTACATTTAAAGAGTCTTCATTTTCCACACACCATTCCACTAGAAGATAGGTACTATCTGAAGAATAGGGGAGGACTTAGGTCCCAGGAAATTGTCACCCCTGAGCCAAGCAGACCACAAATTCTGTATATGACAGTTTTTCAAACAAGAATGTGCAGAGCCATAGCCATAGCTAACTCCTTTTGCTCCTGAGGCAAGAACAGAAAATTGTGCCCCCTCCCAACAGGCGTGTGATGTTGCACACGTAGCGTCAAGTGCCTCCGCCTCCAATATGGCCAAATCCAATACAGCATAAAAATTGGTTTTGTTTGACAAAACTAATTAAATTTTTTTTCGTTTTGAGTGAAAGTCACGGCTCTCTGCAGGGACATGATCAAAAAGTGAGCGAGCGACGGTATGTGCTCGCTCACTTCCCGATCTATTGAGTCGACGTGTGACAGTTACATTGTCACACGTGGGCTCGAACTATGAGGTTGAGTGAAAATCACTCACCTCATAGTTCTCCTTTAATTCTATGTTGAGAGTAGCATAGTTGTAAATAATTGTACATGTTTTTTAGGACAGCATCATCGCACTGAAAGGATACAATTTCCACCCTAGTTTGAGCCAAATAAAGATAACACTTATATTTTTTGTTCCATGTAATATTGGTAGAAACTTAAAAGAGAACTATGGGGTAGGTGTTTTTCCCCATAGTTCTCTTTAAGGGTCACGGGAGGACATATACTAGTGTCCTGCTGTGACCCAAAATCAGTATATAGCTAGCTACAGCACGCGGGAAATACTGAGATCGCCGCGGCCGGATAGAACCCGACAATGCTGTCGAGATCCACCCAACTGCGCGCGTGACAGCTGACTCTGCCTATCTAGAGAGCCGTGACTTAGTCACGGCTCTCTGCAGGGAGATGATCGAGAAGTGAGCGAGTGACGCTTCAATGTCACACGTCGGCTCTAACTATGAGGATAAGTGTAAATCACTCACCTCATAGTTCTCCTTTAATTAAGATTTTCCCTGGTAGAATGTAGTGTTGCAATATAATGTATGTTGCAATGTAAGTGTATGCGTTCGCTCACTTCCCGATCTATTGAGCTGACGTGTGACAGTTTCATTGTCACACGTTGGCTCGAACTAGGAGGATGATTGATTTTCACGCATCCTCATAGTTCTCCTTCAAAGTGTATTTAAAGCCAAAACTTTCAAAAAAAAATAATTTTGGATGAAGTAGGAAAAGGTTAAATCTCCTGGTCAGGTTTTTTTTGCTCATTGGGGATATTTCCCTTAACTTTCTGCCCTCTAGACACAACAGGAATTGAGAGGAAATCTCTCCAAAGTGAGGGAAATCATCTCTTAAATAGTTGTCACTGCAACAAGTGTCCTCATTGCAAGATTTCCCTGTTCCTGTTCTGGTGACAACTTAAAATGTCGTGTCCTGCCCCTTTGTTGACATTTGGGGGCAGAGCTGTTATTATGACAGTTCTGCTCCCGAATGTCAACAAAAGGGCGGGAGTCCAGTGATGCCACGACTTGCTCCGCCCCTTTGTTGACATTCAGGTCAGACCTGTTATTTTCCAGTGAGAATTCTTCTGGATTTTTTCTTTCGGGGAGTCGGCAGCCGCTGTACATTGTGATTGACGTGGATCTACTTCACTGGATGACGTGATTGACCTGTGGATCGATGGACATCCGTCCGTTCCGCCAGTCAGCGCTGGAGGTTCGGACAGGGGAGGGGAGAATCCAGTCACTCCCCTGTCACGGCTCTCTGCAGTGACAGGATCGAGAAGTGAGCAAGCGCCGGTATGTGTTCGCTCACTTCCCGATCTACTGAGCCGGCCTGTGACAGTTTCATTGTCACAGGTCGGCTCAGATTATGAGGCTGAGTGAAAAGCACTCACCTCATAGTTCTCCTTTAAGCAAAAAACTTCTGCAAAAAAAGCAGCATCAAAAACTGCAGCACTAGCAGTGCTAACGTTAAAGCGATCTAACATTTAACATATGCATGTCTGAAGAAACCCATACTGGATGAAGGGAAGCAAAATGTTGTCAGGCTGGTGAAGTTTTCAAATATTTGAACGGTTGGTGGGATTTGAGGTTAGGTGTGGGAAACACAGGCCCACTGTGTCCTTTCCAATCTGGCAACATAAAAACATAACCAACTAGTGAACATAAGTATATAGGATACAAGACAGATATGACCACACCCAGTTAGTTTGCCAAGTGAAACAAAACTATTTATTTTAAAGCAATTACAATTTTAGGACTTTGGTAAAATCCCCAGCAAAAGGATATTGGAGGAAAGTCTTACCAGCTAAATAAATTTTTCTAGTCTGTATATTGTTGTTCCTTTGAGACATAAGTGGTGTGGGGGGTGGGGCTCTGTAAACTATGCAGAATCTTGCAATACATGCATGTCTACATGGTTATCCACAGAAAGAGAAATCTTTTAACAATCGTGGCACGTAAGCATGTGCAACCACCAGCCACTGCTTATGGGCAGATTAAAGAACAGCAGCAATATTAAGTCCTTCTCCTGTTATTTTATTCTACCAGGTACAAGAGACATTTGGGTCCAAAAACATTTCTCAACCTATGCAGTATGGTAAGATCTTTGAACCAAAACATCACCTGTTTATGATAAAACAAAATCACTGTTGAAAGACTTGCTGGCTTTGCTGTTGCTTCTTTTGAAAATGCAACTGGGGCCCAAGGATTGTTCTCATTAGTGGCATACTCCATTGTGGAGCGAACCAACTAGGAAGGCTGCCCATACACCTTACAACCATCGCAAGACTTTTGTCTTGCGATGGTTGTAAGCTAATTAAAAGCTCGTACGATCTGCCCATCTTGGACAGGCAGATCGTACTTGCGATCATCGAAAGCCCGTCCCCCTGAGGGGCGGGTTTCCGATGACTGCAATGCTGAACGGGCAGTGTGCGCTTGCATTTGTCTCCCGAGAACCTCACTAACCCGCCGACAATCGTATGATTATCGGCGGGTTTTCAAGCCTGCACGGGAGACAAAAGACGTGCGACCGTACAGTAGAAACGGTCGCACGCCTTCCATACACCTTGCGATTATCGTTTGATCGCAGGATTTCCCGCAATTATCGTACGATAATCGTAAGGTGTATGGGCACCTTTAGAAGAGCAGATTCCACCTTGAAATGGGCAGGTTACTGATTTAAACTTAAAAGCAAAACCCTGAATTAAAAAAAAAAACATGATATCTTGGCAACATAAATTAAGCTACTCTCTACATAGCAAAGTTCTGAGCTACTATGCATAGAGCAACCAGGCTCTATAAAATGAATACACAAAACTAAAACAGACCTTTCCACCCGTAAGGGCTTGAAGAACCTGAAGCGTACAAAGTCTCCTGCAGTTGGTGTGAATGCCCAGAAGAAGTCTTCCCTCAGGTAAGCCTTCTCCAAGGTAAAATGTTGGTAAGTTTTTAAACTAGTGCTGACCTCAGCAGCTGGATTGACATGCTCCTTGCGTAGAGCTTGCTTCCCAAAGTCTTTGTCCTGAATGAAACAGAAATATAAGACACTGGAAGGTCACAGGAAATACATCTTGCTGCTATAAATAATTTTATTGCATGTATTAGCTTTTGAAAAATTGGTAACCGTATAGCTGTTTATTTATGGTCAGTTCCTGGCTTCTTTACAGAATCTGGAAGTAAGATATCTCCCCCTCGCTTCTCATGCCCTGTTCATAATCAGGGCATCACATTCTTACTGCTAAAGTGTTTATGAATACTCTACAGTGATTTTAAGACAGGACCTCCAGTGGGAAGTCCTCAAAAGAAGAAATCAGTAGGAGACTCTGTTTTTACATACATCTAATTATCAAAACGCAAAAACACTATCATTCCTAAAAAAGATTTTGTGCTCCTCTATCTCTATACCTTTAGCTTCTGAATTTTTCCTGCCAACGATGAGTGGGTTCCTACGTGTTGGAACAGTGAAGGTTTAAATCGTATTCGAAGATTTGCCTTTTGCCGATCGCAATGTTTCTGAAAAATAAATGTAGACATAGTTAGGAACTAGCTCCGCTCATTACAACTTAGCTACAGCAAAAATAAACACAGCCACCCACTATGTAAAATCATCTTGCTGTCAGGAACCTGCTGTTCTGGGAATACTATTCTGAATCTGTGACTATAGACCATGGATACTCCACTTTACTAAAAATCTCTTTTTAGTCTAATTATTCACACCCTTAATCATTCACGGTTCTGCTCACTGTCTACTGAAGACTACAGGAAGCATAATATACAGAGAAATAAGTTCTAAGAGAGAGGGAATGAGTGACCATAGGGGACTGCCTACTCTTCCCCGAGACATTGTAAAAGCAAAGCTCAACGTGGCTGCAAGGAATCTTAGCAAAAGAATATAAAACTGCAATCAAGACAAACTAAAAAGACTTTTCGACTTAGTGACATAGTGACAATATATTCTAGATGTACAATCAGTCATTTTACATGCTGCATAAAGTCATTCTCTGAACATCATAAACAAGACACCGTAAACAGCACCAATCCCTAAATGTAAAATAATTCCCATGACCCAGTGACAGTGATGCCTGTTAACATTTTGCACTTAATTATCAGGATTTAAAGGTATTAATTCACTTCATATGCTTCACTGCTGCTGTTAATTATAGTGGGAAGTCCCAAAAGGCAACTATTTTCTGTCAAGAAGCATGGATTTTACACTCTAACTTGTGTAGATGTGTGCAAACAATGTATGTTTTCCAAAGGCATTTCTGCAATTTAATTCAACTGCAGGGCCCAGCAAAACTATATTTCACTTCAAACCTATCCACCTCTGATAAAGCCCCGTGTTCCTTATTCTGCTGGTGTTTACATTTCTTTTGTCTAAATCTATGATTTTTTTTTTTTTAAATGGCTCTCAAAAGAATGGGTCACTACAGCAGATTTAGGGCCTGGGCTGTGAGCTTGTGATGATGACATAAATTTGAGAGGCTTCCGAGATCCTTCAGAACTTCCCTGCCAATCAGGAAGCCGGGTGGAACCGACAGATGCATGTCACCTGAAGTTGGCCTGCTTCAAGTGGGGTTTGCATTCCTAAAGGCTTTTATGGGAATATAAAACCCTCATGATGAGAACAAAAGTCAATCAACACAGGCACTTACTGTGAAACCCTGCTGCAGGAAGGAACTCCGTGCATTGCTTCTACTCACAGAAGCTGAATATGTACAAAGGGGGAGACCTTTTTCATGTTTCTACAGGGAAAATGTTTTAGTGTAAAACCCTTTAAGGTGTAACAGTGTATAGTGTGACATGATTTAGTACATTTTGAGCTAATATTAAATACATTACCCTAACATTAGTTCTTAATATGAGTTTTACTATATTACTTGCTGTAAAGTGGTTTAAATGATATATGCAGATTTGCAGGTTCTCCTTCTAAAAGCTATCTTTATGTCAGGCATTATCAGTTGTAAACCCTTTTTAACTAAGGGTTAGAAATCTCAAGTTATTGTATGATAATAAACTTGAATAAACTGTCCCTCAGTCTGTCCCCTTATCACCACATTCTGATCTACGGTATTCAAAGCATAAGACGCTTGATTGCAGTATCTTGTGTGTAATACTTCTTGAAAGAAACAGCTAAAAAGGTAAGAAGTATGTATGTGTAAATAGGCTGTGCAAATAGGTACAGGAGTTTTCTTAAATCTGACTGTAAAGTGGAAATAGATCACAATATAAAACTATTGTTTTCATCCAGTCTGCAATGACAGGAGAGAGGAACAGAAAAACAATCTCTGTGCAGCAATTCTACGCTAGAAGCACAATCTAAATTTGTAATGAGAAAATATAATTCCCTATGTACAGTACATACAGTATATGAATTATATATAAACTATACACAGATTTGTATACATCACAATAAATAAGAATATCTGGATTAAACAGAATATTTTAAAATACATTTCCAAAAATTAAAAAAGGCTTAATTTATAGGGAACTGTAATGACTATTGGATCATTTTTATTTACCTTTCTTAAACGTTTATACATTTATATACATATGTTGAACATATGTTTTGTATCTTTAGTACAAAATCTTTATTTTACATATAATTATAAGATACATGGGAGGGAATTTATCAATACTGGAGCAAACAGAATCTGGAGCAGTTGCCCATGGCAACCAATCAGCATCTCTCTTCAGTTTGCTCAGGTAAGATTTGAAAATGATACAGAGAATCTGATTGGCTGCAGTGCAAATCTGCTCCATGTTACCCAGTTTAGAGCAGGCTAGGCTTTCTAATAGGAAAGCCCATCAGTAGCTTTGGACTTGTTGACTGTTTCTGCGTAGCGAAAATCCAGACGACTCATAGCCTGCTAGCAGGAGACAAGGAGTGTGTCCCCTTCTTTGACTGTTTTAGCCATGTGTGTGTAATCTGATATTCAGATTTATTTAGATTCATTCACACGGCCATAATAATATTCAGGTCTAATCGATACATAGTGCTTGCTGGATGCCATTCATAAATTAAAACATTTTTAAATGCTCTAAGTCTAAAAAGTATTATTTAGTCCTGAACATAAACAACATAAATATTTGAAACCTCTATAGAATCACTTTAACAATTCACCGCATAGCTAAACGGTAAATTCCAAGTATATTCAGTAAGGCCAGACAATCATTACAGTAATATGCAGCACTTTTGCCTTGAAGCACTCAGGTCCTCGGTTTGAATCCTGGTCATGATACTATCTGAATGGAGTTTGCATGTTCTCCATGCGCATGGTGGGTTTACTGCAGGTGACTGGTTTCCTCCTAAACTCCAAAGACATGGTTTCCTCCCAAACTCCAATGAATGCATTCAAGTTAGAGACCTTAGATTGTAAGCTTCTTGAGAGCATTGACTAATATGAATGTGTGTGAATGTATGTAAATTGTCTGCACTACATAAATGCCTGCAATAAATAAATATTCATTAAAGGATAACTATGAGGTGAGTGCTTTTCACTCACCTCATAGTTCTAGCTGACCTGTGACAATGGGACTGTCACAGGTCGGCTCAGTAGATCGGGGGTGAGTGAACACATACCGGCGTTCGCTCACCTCTCGATCCTGTCACGGCTCTCTGCCGTGACAGGGGAGGGGCTGGATTCCCCCCTCCGATCCACCAGCGCTGACTGGCGGAACGGGTGGGGGAGGTGGCGGGTACAGCTGGCTCTGCCTCTAGATAGGCAGAGCCAGCTGTCACTCACGCAGCTGGGCGGATACTGGCACAATTGTCGGGATCCGCTTCAGCTGCGGCGTCTCAGTATACCGCGAGCCTCAGCTCGCGGTATACTGAGCTTAGGGTGACGGGAGGACACTAGTTTGTGTCCTCCCGTTACCCTAAGGAGAACTATGGGGAAAAAGTGCGGACCCGCTTCAGCTGCGCCGTCTCAGTATACCGCGAGCCTCAGCTCGCGGTATACTGAGCTTAGGGTGACGGGAGGACACTAGTTTGTGTCCTCCCGTTACCCTAAGGAGAACTATGGGGAAAAGCCTTAACCCCATAGTTCTCCTTTAATGACCTGACTGGTACGCCTAAAAACTGAAATTAACTAATTTGTTTTTGTACAAGCTGATGATTGAGCAAAGGTCAACTAATATAAATGGGTTTTAAAGCGTGTAGCCAAATCTGTTAAAAAAGGTTTTTCTATTTGTAGTAGGGCTGCAACAACTAATCGACATAATCGATTATAATCGATTATTGAAAAAGTTGTCAACTTTTTCAATCATCGATTAATCGGCTTTTGATTAGTTGCTCCTGTCCACAGCTCCACACACGTTGCGCGACGCACCTCCTCCCCACCTCACGCTCGCCGCTGCCAGACCCGCTCGCATTCCACGCTACACACGTCGCACCTCCTCCCCGCCTCACGCTCACCGCCCGCCCACATCCACGATCGGCACAGGGACGCGGGGAGAAGTAGTAAGGAGAAAAAGGTGTGGGGTGGGGATGACAGCGGCAGATAGACAGGCCCGATCTCAGAAGCAAGTTGCTGGAAGACTGCTCAGGTACGCCTGCACTTTCCCACACATGGTGCTCTATAATGTATTGCTGGGATTTTTATTCCTCTATAGCTGATGGTACATTGTGCTGTACTGTATATTATACAGAGCAATGTACCATCAGCTATAGAGGAATACATTATACACTGTATGTATAATGTATTGCTGGGATTTGTTGTATTGCTATACAGCTGATGGTATTCTGCATTGCGCTGTATAGAGGACTACAAATCCCAGCAATAATACATTACACAGCACAATGCAGAATACCACCAGCTATAGAGGACTACAACAAATCCCAGCAATACATTATACAGCGCAATGCCGAACACCACCAGCTATAGAGGACTACAAAACCCAGCAATAGTACATTATACAGCGCAATGCAGAATACCGCCAGCTATAATGCATTGTTGCTGGGTTTTGTAGTCCTCTATAGCTGGTGATATTCTGCATTGCGCTGTATAATGTACTATTGCTGGGATTTGTAGTCCTCTATAGCCGGTGCCATGCTGCATTCATTGCTGTATAATTTTACACTTTTAATTTCACTATATCGCACACCACACTTTTTTTTTCTTTTTTACTTCCACTGCTCTAAGCCTGCTCCTGTGATGGACTACAATCGCAATACAAACTAGCAGTCCCATCACTGGAGCCATTTTTTAAAATGTATTTTAATTTTTTTATCCGATTAATCGAACTTAATAATCGGCTAACTAATCGATTTTGAAAATAATCATTAGCTGCAGCTCTAATTTGTAGACTTAACCAGTTCTTCTCATGAAGCTCTGGATAAATTAAAAGTAAAGGAAAGTCTGTTATTTTAAATCAGTATAGGCAAATTGATAGCCTTTCACTGAGGAGCAGTAAAACACAGTCACTGTGTAGATTGCACTGTGTAGACTGCATAGCTAATAGGCAAATTTGATTGTCATCACATACAATATTATTATTGGTATTTACATAGCAATTGTATGCAGTGCTTTACACAGTGCACATTCACATTAGTCGCCGCCCTCAAGGAGCTTACAATCTAAGGTCCCTATCTCAGATGAATACATACCGTACGAGGGACAATTTTTACACAGGAACCAATTAACCTTCCAGTATGCCTTTAGAGTGTGGGAGGAAACGGGAGTACCTGAAGGAAATTCATGCAAGTAAGGGTGAATATGCAAACTCCTTGTAGATAGTGAGCTGGCCGGGATTCAAACCGTGGACCCCTAGTGCTACAAGGCAGAACCGCTAGCCACTACCGTTTATTCAGTATCAAGTAGCGGCCCGCCACCCAGTCATGGCTCCATGCTCCCTCGCGGCACTGCTGGTCAGAGGGAGTCTCCCTCTAACCGGAAGTTCGGGTATCGGGGTAAGTAGTGGAGCATTTGGGCGCCCAAATACTTGGTATCGGTGCATCCCTAATATATATTTAAAAAAAAAACTATACACAGAAAGAAAGTTTGTAAAACAAAGTATATCTAAAGGCTGAAGTTTTGGGTGTGTGATGAATGGTTAGAAATCACTGGAAATATTTCTAATTACTTCTGGTTCTGGAGATACAAGAAGTTAGAAAAACATTTTCTAAGAGGTAAGGGAAAATTTCCTCTGAAGGCCCCATTCACACACGCAAATGGGGCCTGATCACATGAGTCTCACAAATTCCTATGTGCATCGATTATCTGCCGATAATGGCACCTTGCATCTGTGATTGTTTGCGATTAAATGAAAGCGGGCACTGCCAGCTGTGATTGTTTTGTACAGCGATAAAAAAACAGAAATTTCCCAGCACACTTACCAGCTAGCCTGCAACAAAACAAATTTGCCCTGTCTAACAGTATTCATTAAAAACAGAGGTTTTAGCTGCACAACTTATTGCAAAAAAAATATGGAAGCCACATTGCCTCGTCAAGGCTCCTCTGTGTAATGTGGTCCTAACTCAAATTTTTGTGACTCTCGATACCAGAGGATATTTAAGCAGTTGATAAATTTAATGCAGGCATGCCTGGAGAGAGCCCACTCCTCTTTAAAGGTACAGGTGTGCGGTTGCCATGCATCTTTAGCTTGGAAGTATTTGCCGTGGGGACGCACTGGGGGCCCCAGCGTGCATTTTGAATTGCTGGGCCTCCAGTTCATCCCTGTACCTTTAAGGAGGTGTCGGCTCCCTCCAGGCATACCTGTATTCAATGTATCAACTGCTTAAATATGCTCCAATATGGAGACTCACAAAAATTAGAGTTAGAACCACATTACATAGGAGCCTTGACGAGGCAGTGTGGCTACCTCATATTTTTTGCAAAAAGTTGTGCATCTAAAACCTCTGTTTTTAACGCATACTGTCTGACCGGGGACCGGGCAAATTTGTTTTGTTGCAGGCTAGCTGGTAAGTGTGCTGGGAAATTTCTGTGTTTTCTATTGTTGTAAGCCCTTCCATGTGCACCTTGCTACAAAGGCTAGTTATAAATTGTGTGGTTGCCATGTATCTTTAGCTTGGCTGTATTGTACAGTGAACGTTTCCATCTGCAGCTGATAGCATGAGACTCACTGAGATAGTCTATAACCCATCCACACTCGATCCAAATACAAAAAACTTGACTTTTGATACACTTTAACTGACCCTGTTAAGCTAAATTACCTTACAGCTACAAAAGGTACTCAACAGCTGCTGCCAGAGGAATATTTGTGACACCTGTTTATAATGTTACCTTGAGCACAGAGATCAGGAATAGCCTGATTAGCAAAGGTGATGCTAATCCTAAGACAGTATGTGCTCTCCTGGGAGCTGCCACATTCCTCCTCTGCTTAAACCAACAGTACAATAGGGCACAGGTCTGAAGAAACGTTTGTTCCCTTTTCCCCCCCAAGAGAAGAGAATGGTCAGCAGTCAACCACACAGGGTATGTCAGCCTGTCAGAAAATCCTTCTACAGGGCAATGAGTGATTCAGATGTTTTCAAGCATATGTTATTGTTAGCAAACCCCAACTCAGCCCAAGCAATGTTGGAATTTGCTTTTATCGGGCCACCCTAAAGCTGGCCATACACCTTACAACCATCGCACGACTTTCATCCTGCGATGGTTGTAAGGTAATTAAAAGCTTATACGATCTGCCCATCTTGGACAGGCAGATCGTACTTGCGATCTTGCCAAGCCCTCCCCGCCGAGGGGAGGGCTTCCGATGATTCCAATGCTGAGCGGGCAGTGTGCACTCACGCACAGCGGCCCGTGTGGCATTTGTCTCCCGAGAACGCCACTAAACCGCCGAAGATCGTACGATGCTCGGAGACAAAAGACGTGCGACCTTACAGTAGAAACGGTTGCACGCCTTCCATACACCTGCCGATTATCGTACGATCGCGGGATCACCCGCGATTATCATACGATAATCGGCAGGTGTATGGGCACCTTAAGACCCTGCAGCGTAAGATAACTAATTATAAACAATTTCTTATAACAAGACAAACAGATCAGTTTTATTCATAAAAGTAGTTACATATGTATGTATTAAAAATCTCATATACACATGAATGCATCAGGGCAAAAACAGTATTCTATACATTTACTGTGACTTGCTTCTGCCAATATTAGAGTACAAATCAGTTTCTCAAAAAATAACTAAATAAAAAAGAAAAAACTACAACTTTAGCAGAAAAAGAAAACAAAGATTAAAGAACATTGAGTTATGTGGTTTAACAGCATCTGTCCCCTGGGAAATTTGCTGGAGGCATTTTTTTATTCATTGGCTTTAATGGCTGTGCCCATCCAACAACAAAGAAGCAAAATCTCTCATTAACAAACAGGGTTTTCTGTAAATGCGTCTTTGTGCGAGAGCCCAGAGCAGTATAATAAATGAAGGATGTTCTGCTTATTCCATAATACAGCTGTAGGATAGAACTAGGAGGAATAAAGATTGTCAAATTAAAATGACTTAGTCATAAAGATTGGTCCCTAAAGGGATTGCATAGGCAAAATATAAATACAATCTTGGGGGGGGAGGGCAGAGGGTGTTCTAAGGGTTACTAATATATAGCCTGAGATGGGTGTTCCACTCATTAGTACCCCTTTTTATCTCAGTTTGCTAGCTTGCTTTACCTGTCAATCACTAAGCTCATATCTCATTGTTTTGCCCCTGGCAGTGAAACTCATCTGAAGGGAGAAATTACAGAGGTTACTGCTTTAGGTCCTGAAACTGGCAAGGCCCCAAGAAGCAACTGTTTTGTCACTACTTACTGACTTGGGGGTTTAAAAAGGCTAGTGTCAACTGTAGGTTCCTACAATGCAATTGCTAACCTCTCTGTAGGCTTCAGTGGATGCTAAAGCTGGTTTGTCAGGGAACCAAGAATAACAGATAACAAAGACTGAGATTCCCACTGACAAGTCTTCATCAACCACTTGGAGAATCCTGTGTCCTAAGGCTGTTATTATAACATCGCAAGCATCTGAAGTTCAGGTCATGCCTTTACAGACACTGGAGCATGGTGGTATATAATAAAATAATGTTATAGTTACATTAAAATGTATGTTATATTGAAGCTAACCTAACAGACTAGGCATATACACCAGAAGTAACCTTACATTTCAGTAAATCCAATAGATTGCCCAGAAGAAGCTCCACAATCCTGGCACATCCTGCACAGAGGTCTCAACTTTGTGCTAATTTGGAACTTTGTCTGCCCCCCTCCCCGCCTTGTTAACTAATATGAGTGTGTTTAGTGGCCAAAAGAAGTACCCTCATTCCACCGTGGGAAGTTGGAGGAAGCAGTAGTAGCTGCAAAAGCACAGCCTAGTGTGCCCTCAGAAGAACTTGGTAAATATTACGGTTCCTTGTAGGTACCTTGTAAAGCCAGCTCACAAGCTGCAACATTGGCTATACAAATTCTGCCACCTCGATCTACAACCCTGTTAAAGGGTACTTCCACCACTGGAATCAAAATTGATAAAAGTGAAAAATGATGACTGTATCCTCACAAGGTTGATAAGGTATGCAAACACATTTTTATTCAATGTTTGCAGAGCAGAGTAGGAAACAATGTAAAGCTCAGCAAATACACCATCTCCTTGTAAAATATCTGTGCATTCTCTTTCAGAATTACCTACAACTGTAGGTGAAGACCAAGGCATTCTGTGATAAGATGAGGAAAGATGATGTTACATCCCTGTTCCCTCCCCTCCTCCTCCAATCACAGAATGCTAGTATTTTTTTGAAAAAGTACAAGGCATTTTGTGAATGAGCAAGTAGTAAAGAGGGGCAGGTGATGTGACCGGAGCACTTTACTGCTCGTCACATCCCC